>NC_085085.1:14645316-14762816 GCF_963422355.1 Corticium candelabrum
ATGTAAATCACTCTAAGTAATTTAAATAATATAAGTATAGTTTCACTATACAGAATTACATACTGCTGTGAACCATCAAACAGATGGTGACCATCACATTAAGCTTATACAATTCAGTTGAATGTTTCACTTGAATTGAAAACTTACTGAAGCGTGGTGTTTCTACTTGACACAATAACCCGCTCACAATGTTTGGGGAGGCTGAAGCCTCCCCCAGCCTCCCAATCCTACGCCAGTGCATGTATTATGTTTCCAATAAATATACCTTTGCTATAATATACATATATTCATTTTATTTATTGCCATCAAGTTTTCTAACTTTGAGAATAATCGCTTTGAAAACAACTAGCAAAAGTGCTATTACTTTTCAACAGACTTTGAAAACTTGATGCAACAGTTATCAGTGTGCTTGTGGAAACACAATGTGAATATATATATATATATATATATATATATATATATATATATATATATATATATATATATATATATATTATAACATACAGGCTTGGTCACACCCTAGTCACGTGACCTGACTGCATTACTATCCATAACGTTTCACGTGTCGGGTAATGACTAGCATTACATCTCAGTAGTAGCTATAATGTAGGTACACATCACTATGTTTGTATTATGCAGAGACGTAAATAGACACTACAGTAATAGATTGCAATTGCATGTGAACCTCCACTGTACCCTAGTGCTGCTGTACTTTATTCAGAATCACAGTAACATATCCTTAATTAATTATTGCAGTAGTATACGTACCATGGTTCACCGGATTCTTTCAGGATGATGTCCAGTAAGTAGATAAGCCCTACATACTAGCACTCATTCACTCTCGATTGAAAGAAGAGACTTAAAAAGATTCCTCATGCTCCTGTTGCAGAAGGAGCGGACAGAAGCGTGTTGCCGTCACATTACAACATACGGGCGAATGAGGCTTCAGCCCACTAACGCACGCACGCAGTATACGGGTGTGTGGATCGGGGACGTGTCACTATAGCCAAACCCATATTTAGAAGCGCGTTATAATATAGTAGCGCGCGCTGCTTTTTAGGGATTGTTTATATCAACGTGCACCCGTACTGGCCGCAGTAGCCTCGGTATTCCAGACTGCTTTCTGCACGTGTGATGCAGCGAATTTTTTTTGGGCCCGGTTATTTCAGGTCCCGGATAAATATCCCGGATATTCACGTGCTTGACTTAATAAGCACGTGTATGTGTTTGCAGCGAATACGGCGCCACTGATAGTTCTCTTGTTTTCAACCGTAGGTCATTTAATTGTTGAATATGAGTGCGCGCATTGAGGGAGAACACTAATCTGAAGGGACCCCAGTTTGGGAATTATTTGCAGCAGCTGCTGAACTCTTAGCGTCTACTATTACATATGTGGACTTCTTTGCGACAAAGAAAGAATTTCAAATTATGCAACACAACAGAAATTCAAACAAATTGAAACCGGTACGTTTTAGTTCATAAATTGAATATTATTGTTCAAACAGTAAATTGGCAATATTGATATTACATATGATTGCAGTACGTACAGCGTACTAGCATGCACTGACACGAAAGACCCACTGAGCATGCATACTATACTACTTTGATTTATGTGCTGTTGTCAACGGTTCATCCTAATAAATTTGGAAATTGTTGTACACTATTTACAGGTCAAAATTGTCACTTGTCACATTCAATTTGTATTCTGTCACACCAAATTAGTTTGTAGTCAGATCAAATTTCCAAGTCGTAAAATCAAATTTGTTTTATGTCAGATCAAATTCACAATGTGTCAAAAAATCAAATTTTTTTAACTTGTCAAACTAGCTTAGTTGTCTGTCAAATTAACTCTGGAGGGTGTCAATTCAAATTTAAAAGTTACCTGCTATTACTTAGTAACTAGTAATCAAATTTGCAAGATGTTCACCTAAGATGTTAACCCATAGGGTTAATGGCTATGAATTTCAGTGCTTTGACTTGGATTTCATGCAAAGTTAGTACAGTCAACATCTTATTTAAGCTTATTTCACAATATCTGTAGGACAGCAGTCTGGCAAATGCACCTTGCCATGCCTACTGAAGCCAGAGTGCAGCCAGAACAGCAGTGGTAGCCAGACAGAATAGGATTAATTCTATTTTGCTCGACAGCTGTCGAGTAGGTCCGGCAGGTCTCCAGCAGGTCTCCAGCAGATATTGTGAACCAGGCTTTAGGTATTAGATTGGACACTTTTTGCATTCGATCTTAACTTTAAACTAATTTGATTCGGCACAATAGGAATGTAATGTGACAAGTGACAATTTTGAACTGTAAATGGTGTGGAGTAATCAGAGGTGTGATTGGTATTTTATATAAATTCTGATATTGGGAAAATTAATAAGAGTTAGAACATGGTTGGTGAGGCAATACTTTAAATATTGATCAGAGACGAGAGAGCTTTCTAACATAATTAGTCAAGGTTAATTGTCAAGGATAGCTCAAGTGGGTGAGGGTCAATATTTGTCTTGTTCATCAGACCATGTTTTGAGTATTTTGTTGCATGTTGCCCCTTTTGTGTCACATTTCATTTACAAATATATTTTGAGCTGTAAGGCACTGAATGTGGATGGTTTTTTCACTTTGGGGAGGAAGAAGGGGGAGGTTACACATAATTGTACTTGAGGTGTGATTGACGTGCGATTGATTTGTCAAATCCCCAAAGGAAGCTAGCCGTGCAGATTATGTACCGATTGCTGTACTATGCAATCCAAGCTACATCATTTTCACTTGTTTAATTTCTTATTAATTAGTTGATGATGGAGAACAGTTTCATGATGCGTTTTCTCTTGGGAAATGTAGGATTTTTTTATATCCGTATACTTGTAAGATAGAAACATAGGCCATGTTTCCACTAAGTGCACTTTAACTTAGCTTAAATGCGTTTATAGACTAAACAAGTTCAAGAAAGCGACTGTTTCCTCTTAGGAACTTGCACATTCGGGCTGTGCAAGACAAATAGTTTAGGAACACTTGTAGGCTTGTTTGAAGTATTGGCTGCTCTGTTGCAGAGTCAGAGCAACTGTTGGTTGTCACATGATAGTACTAGGAATTTGCATGACGATGACCAAGGACACCATCTTCTCCCTCTCTCTCCTTTAGTTAATTAACAACCCTTACATCTTTCAAGGTAATCCTATACCAGCAAAACAGTCAATATCATCAAACAGCATTGTCGAGAAGCCATCTAAGCAAGCGCGCTACTGTCACGACATAGTTCAATCTAAATCACTTTGCTAAACCTACTACAAAGTAGGTCTAGGAAAGCGGTTTAGGTTTAGAATATACCCTGGTAACTGGTTTAGTGCAGGTGGAAACATGTTGATCCCTAAACCAGTTTAGCTTAAACCACTCGTTAAACTGGTTTAGGTGCTAGTGGAAACGTGTCCATAATTTTCTGTCACGATTATGGACTAATGTGATGTCACCCATTGTTATTGCCGAAAGTTTTGATTGGTTGGATATTCTAAAGCAAGAGAGGCATGTGGCTCAACAAACAAACACAGGATATGCAAATGCATGTTTTTGGTCAATCTAAGACTAAAAAGTATTAGATATCCTGTTGCGTACATTTGTTAGATGTCATATATTGCAACTGCTGTAGTAAGTATTTTGTGATTAGTTGCAGCTTAATTCGAATGTACAGAGAAGGGATACTATCAAAGATAGTAATGGAGCAGTGCTAGGTGGTTGCAATCTACCAACTATAAACTATGAGGTTTCAGCAGCTGGTGTTATCTCCTTCTGTCCATTTGCTGTGGAAACTCTCGGTCTATGGTCACCTTACAGTTTCAAGATTCTATGTTCTATAGCTTCAAGAATTATGCAGTGAGCAACAGGATGTTTTTCATAGTCTTTAAACAGTTTATTACAACAATTGTCTATCAGATTGTGGTCTTACATTGCTAGATTGGTGTTACAACATTTAAATTTAGAGATAGTGGATGTATGGATGAGTTAGGACATGCATGCCTTAGTTGTTTGGATGTTGAGGCGGGACTGTTTATGTATCTAATAAAGACAAATATGGGCGTGTGTCAAAATATAAAAATTAATATAGCTATTTGTATAAAGTCAACCAAAGTTCAAATTTAAGTCATGTAAACGTCATCGATTTAAAAGAACCTTTGCGTTACAACGCCATAAACATACCGACAGTTGTTCATTCAAATGTAGTACTGCTTGATTGTTGCATATACAGTATGTTGTGTTCCAAGTACGGATTTGGACAATCCATAAACTAACTACCCGGCACAATCCATGGTTTGCCCGTACAAACCATGCATTCCGAACCATGCATTCCGAACCCTAATCCTAATTTTAACCCTAACTCTAACCACTAACCCTGACCCTAACCATATCATCCTGATCCTAACCCTTAAATTACCCGGCAAAAGTAGACATCCACTACACATCCACGGTTTGTCCATATCCGTGTTTGTGCATAACATATATATACACTATAAATTATAAATTTTATAATAAACAAAACCCAACTTTTTGCTTTTGTGTTGATTCATTAGCAGGCATTTTATTTAGTGCATGAGCAGATCGATAGATAGTTAGTACATCTGTAGCAGAGCATGAAATAACGGCCGGCCATAAGAGCATTGGTACACTACTGGAAACAAAGTTACGGCATGGATTGAAATGTTCGGGTTGCTTTCAGGGGTACAGTTTATGATGCTAGGAGACCACAGCTTCAGGCGTCCTCTGCGCTCGTGCGCTTCTGACAACTCACCAGCGGTCAAGACAGTTGAGCTAGTTCATGATCAAAGAATTCACCCACCTCCTTTACCACAGTGTAGTGACATAACCACTGTGCAGGCAGTGAGACTGTCCACAAATTACTGTGACAGACAACCGTTAGTACACACACAATATAGGGCATTTGTACAATCATGCAGGCAGCCGATAGGCATCACACAACAATACCGGATATATAGCTGAACTGATTAAATATTTCTATTTAATCACACTGTTTAGCATAAACATATCCACCTTAGGCAACACAAATCACATCACTCTACCAGTTATGACATGGATCAGACTCGACGAAGGGTTATGTAATTAGTCATTCATTTCTCAAAATGGCGACTGCAATAGAGCCGCTTTTAAATGGCAGCTACAGCTCTGACTAAATGGCCAATCAATTTGAAATCCTTATTTCAGGGTTTGTGTAGAATAGTAGACAAAGCAGACAATAGTTGGACTTATGAAAGCAAATTTACTTCAACATTGTGAAAGTGGCACAACTAAAATGACTGTCGCTGCTGTCTCATTTGAACTATGCAAAGAATTAAGCAAAACTGAAAGCTAAAACAGTACCTGTTACTGTAAAAATCATTTACGTGTAGTGTAGCTACTAATAAAGTTATTGTGTTATAGCGCATTTTTAGTGTTTCCCTTTAAACTGATTGCCAGATTGTGTCCTTTCTTTTATCATTGAATTCGTTTCGGCATTATGTATCTACTTGCAGCAGCAGCAGCAGCCACCTTTTTACTAAATAGCGTGGGCACCCCACCTTTGCTGGAACAGAAGCTGATGTCTTGATGGGCCGTCTTCTACTGACAGCTGTGAGTTGTACATGTATCTTTTGCTTATGTTTGGTTAGCCCTATATGGCTACCAAACATGTGTAACGCAGAAATCAAGCGCTGCTGTTTGTTGGATGGATGGGTTAGTTTACCCCGAATCTTCCAGTAGGTTGAGCAAAACTTTTCTACTGCAGCCAAGAAACCATCTTCACTTGAGATACTATAATGAGTATTACCTAGTCCATTTTCAATGTCGTCCATTACATGACATAGTTGCTTCCTTACTGTTTCAACTCTGTTGATTTCATCCATGCCATTACCTGTAATTATGTGATCTTGATCAGTATCATGTCTAACACAGTCTTGAAGTGGGTCATCAAAGGGTGGGAGTGGACCTTCCAATGATTTCTTTACGTCTTCATTAGACCATTGCACATCAACGGAGAGAGAACGTAGGTGCTCTTCATCTGCTTTTTGGTTGACACTACTGTAGAAACTGATGTCTTGGCAGCTGCTTCCTAGAGCAAGAACTGCAAAGAATTGTCGTCCTTGTGGAGATTCAGTTGGAATGCTATTGATACTATTTTTCATGTATTTTGCTGAGGCTGCAAGCTGATGTTTGCATGGCTTACCATTGAACCCTATAGGACAGGAGCATTCTCCGAGTTGTAGGTCGACTACCCTTGGATGTCATCATTTGATTGACTTTGCACAACATAAACATGTGGGTCATCCGTAGGCATAACATCAAGAGAAATGGCTCCTGGCTTGATTCCAGCAAGGGTGAATCTCAGTGATACAAAGTGGTCAAGTCTGTTGCTTGCATAGGATAACAGTCGTCGTTGATGGTATAAGTCTAGTGTTTTCGTTATCAGTTGAAACAATTGAATTGAATTCCACGCTTTCCTTCTTTGGAACAGGATGTCCTTTGTAATCCGAATACTTGCTTCTGAATAGTTGTTGGTGAAGTTTCCTCGAGTAGGGAATTTTGTACAAAAACACAGTGCCCACTCTTTTCTTCTCGTCCAATAGCTATCTATCCTTGTTTTGAAGTTTCCAAACTGGGTGTTGTCAATTTCGTTTTTAACATTGTCTAGGGCTTCCTCTGAAGGCGAATAAAGAAGACGTTTGGTTAGTAGCATACATGTGACTCTATCATTTGCTGACACACCAGACCTAGCACTCCATAGCCAACGCCACATACTTTGGAGAAAATGAAACACACACAGATGTAAAACTGCTTCTGGTCGGGTTGTCTTGAGTGCTTTTCTTTCACTGGCAGAATCATCTGTTAAAATCATTAAGGGTCCAACTGTTCTGCCTCTCCCGAAGAAGGCATAGTCAGGTAGAACATCAACAAGTGCTGTGAATGCTGATGATAGGGTCTCAGCATCTTCACTAGATGTCATTACAGCACCCAATGGTATTGCACCAGCTGAAGTACTGCAGCTCACAATGAAGACTGCAGTATTCAAATTGTCCAAACTGGCTGTTGAGTCACAGTAAACTAATTCGCTGCTTTGACGTAACAGTTTGTGGGCTCTTGCCATCAATGGTGTGACTACTGCTAGGATAAAGGGAACGTGGTCAGATATTTTTGTGACTTTAGCTGCCAGTGGTTCAAATGAGTCATCAGGAAGCCCAGTTTTGTACTCCACCTCTAACTTATATTGTTGAAGAAATGCTTTACCACCATTACTAGCATGAATTTCATTGAATTGTTTTACTTCTAATGACAGACGGTCAAACATTGCTTTGCCGTTTTCAGGACCGATACATCTTTCTTGCCACTTTTGGAACAAACGTTGAACATCTTGACAGTTCGGATTGATGGATCTATCGGCAAGAGTTTTTTCAATGTCAAGAATGTCATACTTCATTTGCAGTTGATTTGCATATTCATGCCTAGCTGTAGCTGCTGAGTTTCCTGCCTCGAATAAACTTGTAAACTGCTTCTTGACAGCATTGTCTACTGGGCGAAAACTGAGGACACGAGCAGAGTTGACTGGGTGGTTATGGCAGTACTTAAGGTTAATCATGCAAAGATGGTTTGGATGAGCGGCAGCTGTTGAGCTGATCTTTGGATGTAGTCTGAGTATGAGGGTACTAGGGCAAGAAGTCTTTTTGTTTCTTATACTTTTCTGAATGAGAGCCCGCTTTAGATCTGAAGGTGGGCATTGTTTTGACAACTGTGTTTTTGTCAGCTTCTTTTGCTGATGTTGGCAGTGGCAAACAGTTTTAAAAAGAATTCTTTGTCCAGAAATTTAAGTGCCTTGCGTTACCCGGTATGTTGTTTTTGAAGTCTTCTCAAAGTTGTCAATCCACTGGACTGCTTTGGTTTGGTCTTCTGCATTTATCCATGCTTGCAAACTAAAGGTTTGGGTTTCTGCTCCAAGGAATGACTCGGGTGTATGTCTAGTGTACTGATCAACTATGTAGTTGTAGGAATCAGGGAACAAGTACGCTATTTCGTGAGGTATCTCACTGTTTCTAGTATCAGCTATGGTAAAACAATTCAGACTTGAATGACTGTTCTCTATTTTGTCAGTAATGGCTTTGTCACTCTTTCTTTCTTTGTCAGCAAGCTCTTTGGTTCTCAGTTTATCTCTCTCAGCAAAATTGCACTCTCCTGCTGTAGCACTTCTGTTGGCTATAGATTTGCTATTCTGGTACAAAATGTTTCCTCTGACTTGAGCACCAGTTTTGTAAGAGTTTATTAAATCAATATCCATTCGTTTTCTCTTCAAAGTGAGGCTAGGGTGGTGATCTGTTCTGACGGACTTGCATTTTTTACTTCCTGGTAAAGGGATTAAAAGACGTTTGTTGACGTCAAATATTGATATGTCAACTCCTTTTTGAACATTTATCTTTTTAGTTAATAGCCAGGTTGCCAAGACGTTTCGCAGATATTGTGCATATGTGCTTGGATGGTGATAAATACGAAGCAGAGATTTCACAGGATGACATTGAATCTGTGGAAGCTGTACATACTGCCAAATTTCTTTTGGTCAAAATGATGCAACAGCAATGAAAGCAATGACAATAACTCCACAAGAGGATGAACATGTTTGCACTGGGAAATTGCAGCATTCACGTGAGCAAACATGCTTTCCTTCTGCATCAAACACTGTCTTGTGTAGGGCTAATATTGGATATGCAGTTGTAATGTGTTCATTAAGAAGCTTGTTCAATTCAGTGAATACTTGCTGGGTCTCGACGACTAGGTTAGTTGGAACCGGGTAGCCAAGGGAATCACCATAGAAGGAGAGTTTGGCATCAAAGTCAGTAGCAACAACAGTCCAGTGGTTTCCTGTTAATAGTCGATTGGATGCTACAGCAGTGCCTGACATAGGGTCAATTTGCACATTTATAATCCAAAAAGCTAGTCGAATGCTGGTTCTTCCATGCAGTGCTGTGGTAATATAGTCTTGAAGTCTTGCTTTGTTGTACTCTGATAGTACAAGGCACAAACAATCTTCTGATGACAGGTTCACGATGTTAGCAAGACACTCTAGCAGTTCATCTGACAACCATCTATTACATGCTAACTTTGACAATTGGCTGTTACTAAGACCAGCACATACTGTTGCAGATGCAGATTGATTTAGCAATAGCTCCTTGAACGTTTGTAAAGCATGATTGTCAGGGTGTTCTAGATTCAAATTATTTGGAAGGTTATAGGTCTGACCGAACCATTTTTCTTCCTGAAGAACCTATTAAAAAGTTAAATAGTTATCATTACTGATAGAACATTAGTTCTGGTGCAATAGTGACAGGTACATGCATGCACATTGTAAGTAGCTGTGCGTGTGTGTGTGTGTGTGTGTGTGTGTGTGTGTGTGTGTGTGACTGTGTGTGTGTGTGTGTGTGTGTGTGTGTGTGTGTATGTGTGTGTGACAGTGTGTGTGACAGTGTGTGTGTGTGTGTGTGTGTGTGTGTGCGTGTGCGCGCATGTTGTGTTTAGATTTGTTAGAAAGTTGCTATATACTATCTGTGCACAATTTATTAATTAAGTTATTGACCTCTGATGCTATTCTCTTGGCTTCATGAATTGCAAGGAATTCATGCATTGCATCCAGATCAAAGATTCCAAATAGAAATGATGCACCATAATGCCTGTTCAAAGCCTTTTCGCTAGATTCATTCTCCTTCCTACTCAATGCTCTACTGCATGTTGTACAGGTAGAATGGCTGGGCATCATGCTTCTGTTCTGTGGATCACTGAACTGATTAGTTCCAGTCATGCAAATGATGCTTCCTTTCTCTGGGCTGACATGAGGGAAGATCAGCCTAGTGCAATCTTGACGGGATAGCTCTCTTACAGATCTACGCAGGTCAAATGTACAACGTGAGGCGCAGCCTAGACAGCTCCTGCTACGTAAGGTTTCCTAGCGGAAGTGCCTTCGCTAATTACTACTAGCTAACCTCTTCTTCAACGTGAATGAGACAGAAGCAGGGAAGTTTCTAAACATGCTTTCAGCTGAAAAGAGCGCGAAATTGAACAGACGGGGAATTGCACTGTGACAAGTGCGAGACACCTGCAAACTCACGTGCAGGATAGCCACGGCACGTGTACTAAAAAGTCAAGCACGTGAATCTAGCATTTATCCGGGATATTTATCCGGGACTTGAAATAACCGGCCCAAAAAAATTCGCGTGATGCAAGGGGAGAAAGCAGTCTGGAATACCGAGGCTAGCATAGCAGTGGAGGGTCAATGTTGATATAAATATTCACCTGTCGGCTTCCGTACTTCCCTCTTTCGTGCCATAGCTATGCAGACATTAGAAGAGCGCGAGGCGAGAGACATAATATAATTTGTAAAACTTCTTGCAACGTACTCATGGGCGTAACCAGGTCTAATTTTTAGGGGTTTAATTTGATATTAATGATATATTTTGATATCAATTTAGGGTACGTTTAATCTAAGTAACTAAAAGTTGTATGGTATTCGTAGGCGCCTTGCGTTCGTGAGTAACACGTGCAACGGAGATTTTAGGCTTTCTCCGCCGCGGGGGGCGTGACCGGCTGGACACTCGAGCCGACAGAGATTTCAGACCGTCTACTGAAACGCCGAGTTCTAGCTAGACAGTACGTATTTGTTGAAACCCTAGCTGTCATGGAAGTAAACATGCAAACTTCCTAGTAGTTTAGCTTATATTACGTGTATAGGCCTGGTATAGGTAGTCGTCGTTTTGCGATCGTGATCAAGACAATTGAAATGTACAGTCTAGGTATGCACTCAGTTCCGTTGTAACGACGGTGGTATGGTATTCACTGACATAGAAATTGATATCAGCAAACATTGACTATCAACAGTGTTAGATGCAGCACACTGTGCTGCACAGTGTAGTAATTTACGTAAAGGATTGATCATACTGTAGTACGGGACGTGTGAATAGTTGACTGTAGGTGGCATTCAGCTCCTGAAGGTGTTTCTTGGTTGTCGAGTACACACAGTCCCTAGCTACAATACAAAAGGATGGGGCGACGACAGTTCATGAAGCATTTTCGCCGCCGTTTGGTCACGTGCACGAATCGTTCCTAGACTCATTTGTAATCGGACACGGAAACAACTTTTTAAGGTAGGTCCTATCTGAAACGTGGTGGTGGGGAGGAGAAATTTGAGATTTGTGTACACACACACACACACACACACGCACGCACGCACGCACACACACACACACCACACTGTTGCCTTGCAACAGTTGAAAACAATGCATTCCACATGTGACGAGTAGGTGTAGCCTGTGACTACCAGTCCACTGCACACATAGCCTGTCTGGGAGAAGCGAATATTTTGAGCTCTGCATTCATTCCAGGATTTTAAGAATGATATATAGTTACTAATACAGTGTACAAGCAAAAAACACGTGGAAAACTAATAGATTACTTACAACAAGCCAATTAAAACAAAAATCTAAAACTGAAGTTCACCATTAAAAGAAAAAGCAAAACAATTAATAACATAAAGACTAGAACATCATTTATCGGGCTTTCTCATTGTAGTACTATCTAACAATAATAATTATTATTAACAGTTATTGAAGGCATAAAGCCAGCAGCAACATTGTGTCCTGACACTTCAAAGTTTCCAGAAGCTTTTATTTCATCATAACATTCGTTGCCTCGACCAAGATTCAACAACAACAAATTTGCAATATCAAATCTTCGTATTGCACTAAGACCCTCAATTAAACTGCCAATGATGGCTTTGTCTCCATATTCTTCAGACCACTTCTTTAGAAGGCAAATGAAAGGACTGTCACAAGGTATGGGTGGAGGAGATTCTCCAACCAGGCATTCCCACAATCCCCTCCAGTTCCCCTTTCGTTGTCCAACAGCACTGCCAGCTGATGCACTCCCACAAAGTGGTTGGTCAGGCCAAGGTTTCTCAGGCCAAGGTTTCTCAGGCCAAGGTTTCTCAGGCCAAGGTTTCTCAGGCCAAGGTTCCTCGTCATCCAGGAGTACTGCAACAGCCGTCAACAAAGGCTTAAGTCGATCTTGGGTTAGAAGATGCTGCACACTGTCTTTAACTACAATCCAATTATACAACTCATAAAGATTTCAATGCAATAATGTGCCACACTTAGTTAATACCTGATAGATAATTAGGCTTAGAGCTGTCTGTACTCTGAAAACAATCATGACCAACCTACACAGTCCATTTTCAATACTAACTGTACATACAGAAACTTAAAAGTAATTAATTATACTTTATCATCTCTCAAACTAGCTTCAAACTGATCAGAGTCTCCTGTAACATCCGCTTCCTGCTTAAAAAGTAGACTGAACAAATGATAGGAATGTTTCACAATGAACCAAAAGTACCTTTTTGTCTTTAAACCATAAATGAAATAGTTCCGGTGTGGCCATCACTTTCCCATCATCACTTTTCAACTGAAATACACCTGAACGTTTCTTCTTGACTTTATAAAAGACAGAAAAATTCTGGTCTTCATTGAGAAATCCTCTCTGTAGCTTATCTAGACCAGGAAAATCCGTCCTCAACGTGTTTGCCACCTTGGATTGGACAATATTTCGAGCTTTCTCACAGTAACTGGCAGAGTGACTGTCAAACTTGTCATCAACTATGTACATTGACAATTGCAAATATCCATTTTTTAGAACCAAATGAAGTCTGTGACCGTCAACAACATTGAACACACCTGCTCGATAAAATAGCTGTGGCAAATACCTATACTTATTCACTAGATGAGCCAACAAGCGAGTAGCAAGTTGTTCAGGAATTCGACATTTCGGAAGACGAAACCAGAGGTGAGTAACCTTCTCTCCTACCTGCAAATAATCCTTCTCAAGCAACTGTTTACTTGGACACAGCAGAGAAGGTACAAAAAACGCCTTTAGACCTGGAACAGGCAAACTGTCAACACTAGAAGACATGGGCTGCCGAGATGCATTGCCACCAGATGTTCTCTGTGCTGGCAACATAAAAGGACATATAAGATCATATGATTCCATCAACTTTAGTATTTTCTGGTTCATTTCTTCTGAGCCTTCGAGTAGATACAATGCAAAAGAAAGTGTAAGAATGCCTTTCTGCTGCAAATCAGCCAAATCAGGCCAAAACCTACAATTAATGTCATTTTTCCAATGTATTGTCAGTACTTTGCAAAACTGTTCAGTCATCCATTGTGGATCAATGACTAATGACTTCTGATGCGTATCAAATAAGACAACAGGTCGATGAAGCACCACACCCTTTCTACTCAAAAATGCCACCGCTTTGTCAAAGTCTGCATCACCTCTAAACAAGTTCAACTGACTGGCTAAGTGTATCAAATCTGTAAAAGACACAATCTGTACTTTGCTCCTAAGTTCTCTAATAACCATTGCAAGCTGAAACCATCGAACTGGTACTTTTTCTGTTCTATCAACAGCCCGTTTCTCAATAACATTCTTCAATACCCGAACACCTTCATCCAAATCTGTTTCTTTGCCTTTACCAGACAGTGTATTGTCAACACAAATAAATTCCCTGCCATTTTCACGACAAAGAATGTAGTCTTTATATGGCTTTCCATCTAACATCCTTCTCACATACTCAGACTGCTCACTTAGCAAACAATCTGAAACCTTTAGAGCTTGGTCTTTATGGGTTCCAACAAGGCACATACCAGGCATGCTACTACTTTGAGAAGTTATAAAAGCATGGGATAGCCATTCTTCCACAACTTCCCAGTTAGTCATGTGAAGCATGCCCCAAAAAAGTTCAGAAACTTCCTTATATATAAAAGATGAATGTTTGCAAGGATCCTGAAGACGAGTAGAAGCATCAAATACTATTAATTTCAGTGCCTCTCCGTCTAAAAAAGGAGCATGGCTGGGTTGGTACACAGTATGACCTCCATAATCAAACACTGACACAAGAATTTGACGGTCTTGACATTTCAGTGATAATTCTCCTCGATGGTATTGTCCTATCAATTGTTTTACTTCATCAGATATTTCGTCTGGTGATTCAGGCTTCACTTTAGATAGCAATTTCTTCACAAATTCCTCCGTAAAGTCACACTCTTGTGTCTCTTGAGTCTCAATGCTGCCACTTGTTTTGGTTGTTGGCTCAAGCTGTTTCAATGTTGTCGTTGTTTGGGTCTCTTGATTGTTACTGTTCACCGAATCCACCTGCACGTTTGAACTCGAAATCTCACTAGAGATAATTGACAGATGATTACCTTTTAGATTTCGTCCTGACCTCAATCTTTCAGCAATATTTGAAGCAATGAAATGATTACATAGTTGAGTTAAGTCTTCACCTTCTTTGGACACTTTCCAGTCTTGCAGATGACTAACAGCAATATCCATAGCTTTCACACCCTGTGTGCTTGATAAAGTACTTATGTAATGCTGTCCAGTCAATGACCGTGTCAGACTTGTCTTACCAACTTTATCTCGACCAACAACGTCAATGCGAAGAAAACTTACTTCAATGAAGCCATCAACAGTAAATTCATGACAATATAAATGCAAACAAGGATCCTGTGGAATGTACCCAGAAGAAGACAGAGAGCTTGCCATTGGGCTATCCCTACTTTGTAATTTCTGCTTTGAAGCAACTTTTTGTTTTGAAGTAGTAGAATCTCCTTCACCTTGAACAACCAAACTATTTATTGATTCCTTTTGAGATGGAGTGCCAAGCTGATGTCCATTTTCTTGTTTCTGTAATTCAGTCTCTAGTACACCACTGTTCTGATCAGAAAATGACAGTGTTTCTTCACTCAATGTCAACTGACCTGAACCATTTCCTTTCTCAGTTTGCATTGATTCAGCTAGACTCATACTAATTGCCAGATCAATTTCATGGTCATTAAAACCATCACTACCAACCAAACTGATTTGCATATCTTGCTTTAAATCTAGACTACCTGCACTCTGAGGCTGTCTTGATCGTGACTCTTGCAAGGACAATTTCAAAGCCTTCTGAAGGTCACCATCTTCCTGCAATGTTCCAGCTCTTTCTTGTGAAGGCGTGTTTTCATCATATAAATCTTCAATGCGCAATAGGCCTGCCTCATACATTTGTAACAAGTTGCCTTTGTAAAACTCATCCTGTGGAACACGAAACTCTATAAACTGTATGTTCCCATCACTTGGGACTGACAAATTCGACTTCATGTGGTCACTAAGAAATCGCACAAATGTAAGCTGCACTCCAAACTCCTTGCAGTCATTGTATTGACCTAACTGAAATCTAGAACAGTGATAGCGAGCTGCCTGAATGGCATCCAAATAAAGTTGAGTGAAAATGTTAGGAACACTCCTAGTCACTACAACAAATTCTCGTGCCTCATTTCTAAATATTCGTGCTTCCATTGGATTCAGTCCAACACCAAACTTGTAAAATCCTGCACTCCATCGAGAGTTCAAAACGGCAACTTTTCGATGAAAATCAAATATGAATATAATGTGTGGTTCTCTTAGTTGAAGATGACTTCGAACATCTCGTGAAAACTGATCTGCTTCTCGTTGAATTTGTCCATAACTTGCACCCCCTACACTAGCTGGCACATAACCTGACCTTACTTCCTCAAGACTACGTTGAACTTTCTTTCTGATCTGTTCAAAAGAGGACTTTAAAGCATTAGCAGCTCCACCAACTTCTGAAGAAGGCCACAGCTTCAAGTCGACCGCAGATGAGTCAATATACTGAGCTACAACTTCAGAGAGATTTGATATCCCATCTGTCATGTATTCATGATTCAAATCGTTACACTGAGCACCCAGTACTTGATAAGGTATGCGTGTCACCATAAAAAACAGATGAAATGCAAACTGTTCAATTAGAATAACTGTTTGTCGAGCTAAATAAAAATCAGTATTAAGAATAAAATCTCTTATAATTTACAACGACTGATTGCTGCACAGTGCTGTACCTGTGGTTCTGTTAGAAAAGTCACCATCCACAGCAGATAAACCTAAATCAGAGCTTTGCCAAGATTGCAATGCTGGATGAAGATGTAGCTGTTCTTCTGGTTCTCTAGACCAGTTGCTTTCTGACAAGCCTGCAGAATTAGTCGAAGAAAATTTGCGAGCAACTCCTAAAGAATGTCCACATTGAAATCCTGAAGATGTGCTTGAGACCGACTGCAGAAAAGGCTTGTTCCTTTGTGAAGATTCCGAACGAGGTACAGTAACAGAGTGTGCCTGATCAGCAGTCAAGTGTGAACTCAAGCTAGTCATATGCCTTGTAATATGCAAAAATTGAGGAAATGCCACAATTGCTTGACAAAAGGACCATGCTATTGTAGCTCCATGTGGTGTTAAAGAAACAACCATCTCACTTCCCTGATAAGCACAAACTATAAACGTTCTGCGGCTATCAACATCAGCTACAAACATTTACCGCATCGATGGCATCCAGATCCCGTAGTATAGAAACAAAAGAACCTCGTACATTGTCTATTATTACAAGTATATCGATGACATTTGTAAACATTGTCAGTACAGTCATTTCAGTACATGCACTGCTACTTCACCATAAATATGCATTACATTCATAACTATCTATACAAACTACAACATAAGTCTAACAGTTCAATACTATTTGAGCTGCAACTAGCTGAACCACACTAAAAGTGTCCACCCAGAAATAGTATAGTAAAAATTGACCGAGATTGCCAAAATAGGCATCAAGACAAGGCCTTTATCAACAAGTATTTTAAGTAGAGTAATGGTACTCTTGAAGAAAATTTATCTGGTCCAACTCAGTTCTGAAGTTGCTAGTGTGAAGGTGGTGTACTTAGAGACATAACCTTATAAGATCACTGGAAGAACCTGACAACAGAATTGATTTAGCAAGTAGAATCGTGCAGGTCCATTATATATTACACACAAGCTCTGTAGCAAAGTGATTCATCATGGCTAAAAATAAAACTGTCCTAAAACATGATGCAGGTGATGTTGCATAAGTTACAATGTCCTCTACTTACAGTGATAGGTGCTTCAGTATAAAATGTTAGCGTGCCTAGAGTGCTGGTACCGGTACGGACACTGTTGTTGTTGCAGTACTGGTAGGTAGCACGTTGCCCATAGGCACTGCAGAGATAGTAGATTAATTAGCTAGTATTAAATTAGGGAGCAACTCCAGTATCCACTAACCCGTCCTACGAACTGTACGTAACACCAGTTGCCACCTGCTCCTTCTGCCGACCCTGGACAGCATAGAAACCGACACTACCACCCCTACGAATTTGTCACAACTCCTATTGACAACGCCGGCAAGGATGGTGAACAATGTACTGCTGACTGGGTGTTCCCACCACACCAGTCGCTTCGCTCCCCTTGCCCTAGAGCCTCCATTTAACCAATTGGCACAGTATACAAGTTGCTGGAGTAGTCACAAGACATAACATGCAAAACCAGGTTGGGGATGAGACTACAATTAAACATTATGAAGTGGAAATGAATTCCAATATGGACAACACACGCTACCTACCAGCCCTGCAACAGAGTCCGTACAGTACCAGTACTCTAGCCACAATCATAAAATATATCAAATAGCAGAGATTATCTTAAAGCAAACAAGTGGAAAAGCACGACAAGACTCACAGAATGTTACTGCAGTGTTCTCCCCAGGCATCTCAAGACGTGGCGGCCGCTACGCCTTGGCTAAATTTTACAAGGACACGCCCAATCCCGCTGGCTAACGCCGCCACGCCTTGACTTATGCCCGCCACGCCTTCCTATCTATGTCCTAGGCAAGAAATGGGAGACTAGTGGTTTGGGTTCTTGTTTTTACGAATAAAACACCTGTTGTTGTTGTTGTGGAAAGTCCAAAAGCAACGTCATAGAGATCGCTATGTCCAAAATATAGTTATGACGTTGTTTCGAATCCGATCCGACGTCATTTGGTGGCGTATTCGCCCACATTCCAATCCGTATATGAGTCATGCCCTCAGCAGCCGTTTGTGCCGTGGAGTCGTTATTGGTGCATTGAGAGAATACAAAGTCACAGGAAAAAGTACATCAACAAATTGTGTTGTTGAAGTGATAGCCCAATTTCTCGTTCTTCTAGTGGCGTTTTTGGCACTTACGGAAGCCGATCTGGGAGGCGTTACCCTACACATAATACAAAGCACTGATTACAGACGCCAAAACGTGCTTGAACGGCATCGGCCCAAAGCCAAAGTTAGCGAAAGCATTGCTCAGGTTAGTGTAGACACGTTCGCAGTTTCGAAAACTTGTAGATCTCGGCGAGCATGCTGATACGCTGCGCACGTCTCTAGTGCACGGAAAATTGTCACCGACCGCTTAGTGAACTTGTCTACTAGTGCTACGTTACTAACTAAAGCTATTACAATCAATTTTGTGATTTGCATTGGCTTGAAATCTAGTGGGAGGCGCAGCGACATGTATGCAGATTAGAAAGAAGCCCGGATGAGAAGTGGGGCGCTACAGGGCTAGTGATAGCTAGCCTCGAATTTCCAGACCAGAGAGCGCACGAACTCTAGTCTGGACCAAGTCGATACTAAAATGATTTCGGAAGTATTTATCAATAGTGTGCTAAATGGTGTCTACCAGCGTAGGATCGTTTTACCTAGATCAACATATCATTTGTAAATGCCATGAGATCTCACGAACAAAGAAGAAAGAAGCCCGGATGGGAAGTGGGGCTATACAGGGCTAGTGATAGCTTGCTTGTGTTGTACTCTGTCCACGCATAGAAATGTTGTACAGCTAACATTTTAGACCTAACAAGCACCCTATGTTCTAGCACTGTACCGAAAAGCCAGGAAACGCCACTCAGATGACCACACCCACGTTTGAAACAACCACGCCCAATCCATTTAGCCACGCCTACACCGCCACGCCTTTGAGATATTCTGGGGAGAACACTGTTACTGTAAACTTTGAAAATAACTTTCATGTCTAGAAATGTTTTCATCACACTCTTGTATCACCAGGGTATAAAAATGCACTATGTCTCCCTGCCTCTCAGCTCCGCAAAACCAGCTTCAGTTTGAACATACCAAAGAAGTAAAAGCTCCTAATTAATTAACGTGTAACTCTACAATAAATTTAAGAAAAAAGCCACAAAATTCATGCATTCACGTCGACGTCACCAACAAAGCAACATTATATAATATCGGTTTCGGTTTCACAAATTATAAAAACTTCGTTTGCCACACCTTTCTTAATAGTAAACCTGGTGCTTTCTTGCGTTGTCGTGTCGTGTTTCAGCATGTTGTCTGCTAGTGGCACCAACGCCTCAACACTCGTAAACACCTCAATAACGGTGAGTTCCCCTTCAGTGCTCATTTCCCTCTCCTACACAAATCAAACAAATCACACTTTATTCGTAAATAACTATCATCAAGCACTCACTATAAGTCCTTTGTATTTCTCTACAAGGTCCTTTGTACCCGCATGAGCAGGAAAAAAGCTAGACGAAGCCATGGCTTTTGCTGCAAGCCTCCTGCTCACCAAATATGCAGAAAACTCAGTACACAACACGACACCAACACAGTTGCCACTCTAGAAAGCGAAAGAGAAGAATTGAGGTTATTGCGTTTCCAACGCGCGTTAGTTAAACCCCGCCTTCTCGCGCAACGGTGATGTCGGGCTGGGCGCAATTGGTGGATGATGTTGGAAATCGTTCCGATTTGTGTGAAGAGGACATAGTGATCGGAAGAGCAAGAGGCAAGTTGCAGGCATCTAGGGTATTTCACTGTAGTTGTTGCTTTCTGTCTCCTAGGAAGACTTGTTCTGCTGATGAGATCACTAATGTTCTTTCTAATGTTCTCTCTAGAATGCAACATCTCTCTCACTTCCAATAGGCTCGTTTCGGCTCGCCACTGTAGAATATTTAGAGACAGTGAAGGAAAAATTTGGTTATCAGACACCAGGTTTGTGTTTACGTAGCTAGACTATAGCATTCTACGTAGAATTTCTTACTCAGCACGAATGGCACGCTGGTGAATGACAACAAGATCACCAACGGACAGGTGAATTTAGTAACCAATTACTGTGCTAGATTGACTGCTGGTCTACGTGTTAGTTATTAATTAAATACTTTATTTTGATATTTATTAATAGAAGGTACAGCTTTCCAGTGGTGATGTCATTAGAGTAGTTTTTAAGAGAGGCGACGATAGAAGTGAGTTAGTTCTCTGGTTGAAATCTACCATCCTGTGAGTGTGTTCTGGCATCTGTATGGTATGTTATTCTGCTTGTTAGATGTGACTTATCGATTTGAAGTTGTACAAGACCAAGAACAGACATTGGAGATGACACAGGAATATGATGAAGAGGAAGATGACACAAGCATAACAAAAAGTTTTAATACAATGTTTATGTTATCGTATTGTATCACATAAATTTGTGCCCAGAAATACCTAAGCACAATGTCCCTGATCCTTCCAATACTGTCTGCTGCACAGATGACGCTGCAGTTCTGGTATTGCAGTCTACTTATCATCTAAACCGGCATGCCAATAATTGCTTTAACTCTAATCGATAGGATTGTACCGAGCCTCTCGCTAAAGTTGCTCATCTAGAAGATCAGTTGATAGGCAATCGTGTTGATGCCAAGAACAAGTCTAACCCAACAAAAGATGACATGGAGGAATCTCTCATATGTGGGATATGCAAGGTTGCACAAGTACTGCTACTCTATTTTTCTATCAGATATGCATGGTCTTTTCTTATAGGAAATACTACACAACTGTGTCAGCCTTCAGCCTTGCATGCACGCTTTCTGTGCTGGTTGTTATTCGATGTGGATGGAAAGATCTAAAGATTGTCCACAAGTGCAACTACACCAATTCCCTTAAATCTTTTAGACTTAGTGTGACAGTAGATATTTTGTTATGATGAACAGTGTAGAGGCAAGGTACAGAGAGTCAGCAAGAATCACATTGTCAACAACTTAGTCGATGCTTATCTCAAAATCCATCCAGGTGCTTGTTACTATGAATTATTCATACTTTGGTGAACTGATTCGAAGAAGAACCCAAGTGTGATATTGTATGTTTGCAGAGAAGAAGCGAAGTGATGATGACTTGAAGGAGTTGGATGCACAAAACAAAATAACTGAAGAAATGGTTGAATCGGTACCAGCACTTCTTGTTGTCTTAAATCAACAACTGTCCTCTAGATGTATCCAAAAACTAAACGAGGTTGGTCAGATGACGAATATCATGATAGTGATGAGGACAGTGCAGAAGATTCAGACACGCCTCTTGATTCTGATGACAGTTCAACTGCAGTTGCTGCTGTGATTCCTGTCAGTCAGCCTCCTCCTATGAAATGTCGTCAATGTCCAGGATATTCTGATACAACAGTAACTTCATCTGTAACTGCTTCAGACTCTAGCTCTTCTTCTAGTGCAGCTGTTATTGCGATCACTGCTCCACCATACACTTGTAATATTCCAGCAATTCACATTATCTGCCACTGCTGCATGCAACCAATGCCAAACTGTGCTGTTGTTATGCCAGCAGACAGGGTAGTACCAGAACAAAAATGTATGAACGTTGTGTTATTATGTTCACATTGACTACCAGTAATTGTCTGCTTGCCAGGTGATGTCTGCTGTCAATCCTACTGCCATCTATACTGGGGCTGTAATGCTTTGAACTGCAGAGGTTGTTTGGGCCGTTTCTCTGGTATTTCACTTTAGTCTTCATATCGTGTGTCACCTTGAAGTACAAGGTACTTTGTTGTTGTTTCTGTAGAAATTAATCTATCGGACACTCATCTAAATGGGATTTTAAATAAAGGCAACATATATGAGTCAGATGTACTAAAGGTATCATCGGTTATTGTCACACTCAGTATAGCAGTCCCCTTGCCTATTATAGATAATTAATTAACATTAAACAGTTCAGTCATCCTCTTATGAGATGAAAGGTGTTACTACGCATACAGTGCAAGGGTTGTTGCAATATGTACTGTTAGTCCAACCACACCCTGCACTGCTGGTGTTGCAGCAATTGTCTTCATCTACAGGATTGTCTGAAAGCGAAAGGGCTAACGATACGCGATGTATTAAAAGATTGTGCAGCCAAACTAGACAATGGTGAATACCAGAACATAGGTAATGTACACGTTGTTGGTTACCTAGTTATTATTTGCTTAAACTGTTATGTTCACAGGAGCTACACGAGTTCCACTTCGTTCCGATACTACAATCTGCTATAGATGCTGTCTGACAAACTTTCAACAGCTCGTCTATTTCTATAGGAAAGATCTTCCTGTAGAAGATTTACCAAGTAGGAAACTCTATTTGTTGCCACTCGACCAAGCAACTCATGTTTAATGCTCATTCCAGTCGAAGTGGTCAGTCGACCCGACTGTTACTGGGGCAAGAACTGCCGAACGCAATACAACAAGCCACACCATGCCAGGTCTTCCCTACATTCAAAGCATTGCTCATATTGTACAACAAGGTTATACAAAACATCTTGTCTTTGTTTGATTTGCAGACATTTCAATCACATCTGTGAGCAAACTCGATTCTGATAAGATGGCGCTATGGTTGTTTGAACATCTGAAGAGATTTGCGTTAGTAGTTACTGTCATGCATAAAATAGATCTCATGGGCAATGTACATATGTTGCACTCAAACTAGTCGGACTGTATCACAAGATTATCTCTCTACACGCCTACACCCGTCATGCTAGCCAAGCTCCTCTGATTGGCGACGCAGACGGACTGCGTAAGTGTTCGTCGCCGAGTCCGTGTAGATCCGAATAACAGACAGAGTGGTGGTCTTTCACTCTGAGCAACGGCGGTGGCACGGACAGGTGAGAAAGCCATGAAGGAGGCTGTGCCATCTTGCGTTCTATAGACTGCCTACTAACGTACGTGGGCGTGGCGAAGTGGTATGAATAATTGGGATGATGTCCGCTCGTCCAGCTGTTGACGGCCACTTCGGTACATCGACGAGACGCACAAGTTTCCCTACAGCAGAGCGAGCGTTTCACAGCGTTTCGCGCATTTTCGACTGCGGTTGCTTGCCTGTGTGATGTCGCTCCTCTGCCATCTCTCACACCACTTGAGAGTGTTCGGAATCCCCGAGCGAACGGATTTCCCTCAATCTTTAGTTTCGTTATCTGCACGAGATGCATAAACATCCAGCTTTAGTGTACTTGCGAAAGCAATTAAGTTTCGGACGACATCGACTGCATGCAGCACCTGCGGATTTTGGTAGGCAGTCACGGCCATGAATGCGGTCTCTTCAAAATCGAAGTCTTCCACTTCTCCGGTATCTGTGCAAACTATGTGTAACTTGGGTCGATATCTATGCATAGACTGGAGAACAATCTAGAAAAGATTGAGTCTGATGAATATACTCATGATATTATGATGTGCATCTCTCTAGGTCATGCACTCGATCTTACGTGTCCGCCATCGTCCTTCCAGTTGTTAGTCAATTTCATCTTCTCAAACGATACAGAATCTCGCATCCAGTAAGCGCCTGTAGCAGGAGAAGCAGGATGCACGAATGTCCGAGATGCATTTGATGACGGCTTGTCATCGTGCTCGGGACTCGGGTTTTCCAACCACTGACTTCTCTGGTAGCAATAGCGGTACCGCTTCTGATCAATCGGTTCTATCCCGACCATCAGCTCGTAGTTGGCCAGTGGATCGAGGTTACGCAAGACGAAACGAAGAGCAGGAAACATGCGCCTGTTGGACGTCCGGCATACACACGCACATACTGAGTGGTTGCTCATCACAACATACTAGATATATACCATCACGACATGATGGCACAACTCACCGTCCGGACTTCGTCAGAATCATTTCGTTGCCGATAACGTTGAACTTTTGCCACAAATCTCTGCTTTCGAGTTCTACTCGGCACTTACTAGGCAGATCCAGATCTGAGCAAACAAACGCAAACGTGTCACGCAAGGATTCTCTACCGACTGTGCGTGTAAGTCGAACCTTGCCCTACACACTGTTCGTCACTAGTCTCTCTCTCTTTGCCATCAAAGAGCAGAGAAGCGATAGAAAACGCACCGGCTGTACCTGCCGCCATCTGTAGAGAACGGAACCGATCTGTAAGCCTATGCAATATGTGTTAATGCTCATATAGCACCGACCTGTTAATTGGTCATTTGCAAGTAGAGTCGCTCGGCGGATTCGCGCTGGCAGCTGGATTGCGGAGTCTAGGTGTCAACGCGGAATGTCCTTGTACCGAAACCGACAGGAAAGAGGAATTTTACGCATCTCAACGGATATGCCACACAAAAGTCGTTTACACGACACGTTGGGTTATCAAATAGGTGTTAATTGGCGGCAGTTAGGTGCAGCAATCACACTTCGACACGCCCTGACGCCGAGAAGTCTCACCCTCAAGAGATGTAATGAAATGACACAGAGTAGACATACAGTACGGCCACCCATGTTCGAAACACACCAAGATGACTAAATTAATAGAAATTTTGTCTGTTGATGGACAAACACTACGGAGACGGAATAGTAAGTAAAGATAGAGAGCCCTGTCTACACACTGTGGACAGGTCGCAGCCCCCAGGAACCCTAAGCAGCGTTTTCATCCTCGGCTCGAACAACTGAACCGAACAAATATACGTACAAATATAAAAAGAGCGTTAGACGACGTGCAGGTCAACGACACTCCCACACCTTCATTGTAGTGTCCACACTACCAGTCACAACGTAAGGAGCTGTCTTGTGAAAATCTGAAAAAATTCCAAATACAAAAAATCTTAGATATCTTGACCACAGTGCATGGTTTATCACACGTTTTCTTACCTAATGAAGTGACGAAGTGCTCGTGGGCTTCTAGTGTCTTCATACATCTCTTGTTCTTCATATCCCATATTCTGACTGTCTTATCATCAGCTGCACTAACCAGATACTTGCCTCCAGGATGAAAGAGGACTTCCCTTACCCAATTATTGTGACCCGTCTAGAGACATCAAACATGTTCTTTTGACAATAAAAAGCAATCTGTAGACAATGGTGTTACCAAAGTAAAGAGGCAAACTCCAGCGTGAACATCCCATATCTTGACTGTCTTATCTCTAGAGCCTGATGCCAAGTAGGGACCTAATTGTGAACCTTTCTTCACCTAGAACAATAAATCCCTTCGTTTCCTCAACCAACGAGAAGACAATGCTGCTGTCTGCTCACTTCTACATCAGCTGCTTCTGCTATGTATGGTACCGCTACCAGGGGTGCCCACTGAACTGTTTCGACTACATGGTCGTGGTCTCTTAACTCTGCTTTACATTCCTTAGTGGCTACAACCCAAATCATTATAGTCTGAAAGAAAAGCAACCTATTGATTAGCAAAGACAACTGGTTTACTAGTAGGTCTCTTTACTGAATGAGTTGGACATTGTCATCCTCAGAGGCTCCCTTACATGGCAATGTTTTGATTGTATGATGCAGGTGCAGCTATTTGTCACTACAGCTAGCCTAGTAAGAGTATACGGCTGAACAAGCAAAAAAACCGGCCGAATTGACCATTGATATTGGTGATCAAGCACATGTGTGTTTAGTAAACTGGTATCATCATTCCTTTTTGCCACTCTTCACACTCTAGAATATGTGGCTTCAGTAAACTTCAATTGAGATTTGTCTTAATTATGAAGTTCTAATTCCAAGAGGGTACTATGCAGTGACTTGTCGCCACCATCCTGTTATCAGCACAATACCTGAGGCCAGGTAGCTGGCATTTGCACACATAACTACCCTGACTTCTAACTTATAACAGTCCACACCAACTGACAAGCACCAGCTTGCTATGAGCAAGAAACTATGCACAGTAAATATTTACTATTAAAGCAACAGACATAATACATGCCACAAATGCACAGGTGACCAAGATCATATAAAATACATTCTACAAATTGTATATCAATTGCAAGGCCCCCAGGCCATACCAGCAGTCAGGCATTACTGATAAATGTAGTTAACCTTATCCCTGAGCTAAAACAAAAGACAACCTTCCAAGCCAGGTCTTATTCACCCAGCATTCCTGCTATGCTTCCAAAACAACTAAATAATGTGATTCTACTTGAGTTAAGCAACCTAAACTATCACTTACTACACCATTACTTGGCATAACATTCTACTTTCCATACATTCATCTCCCTAAATTTGTCAAGACCAACCACATTGTCATTCCTACCCTGACTATTAGATGTTGGGTATACACCTGAGTGGTCCAAGGAAGTAAGAAGTGAGTCAAATAATCAATACAGATATTAAACCAACACAAACTATACCATATATAACCAACACAAACTATACCATATATAACCAACACAAACAACCCACCTGATCATTAGAGCAACTGGCAATTAGTGAACCTAAGGACAGACCAAGAAAGAAACACCCCTAAATTTACATGCAATAATGATGGTCAAAGACATAAATCATTACCATCTGGACTAACTCTGGCTCGCCGAACCCACTCCCTGTGACCCTGAAACGTCTTCACACAGTACCTATGAAATGACATGATATTTATTGACATGATACAATACATGCCACCGTCTCGCTCAACTCACCCTGTTGCGAGTTCCCACATTTTGACCGTTTTGTCTCTTGACGATGAGACAAGAAAGTCACCAGTGGGCATGAATGACACTGATGAGATATTGTGGTCATGACCTGTACCACATAATCATTAGCAACAATAATTAATATTGACTACTGGTATCACTTATCCAACACCTGTAACCACAAGAGCTCCAAATAAGCATAAATACATACACACTAGCACTTCCCTAATTCAGTGACAGCATGTTCTCCTTACATTTCAGATTACAGTCTAGTGCACAGTTGTGGTGTGTGTGTGTGTGTGTGTGTGTGTGTGTGTGTGTGTGTGTGTGTGTGTGTGTGTGTGTGTGCGTGCGTGCGCGCATGTGAATACATCTGAAAACATCCAGACACATCAGTTTGCATCTCTTATGCTTCGTTCGCATCACCTTCTCTACCAATTTATGTATAAAAAGAGTATAAGATGAAAAACCAACACATTCTGGTCCACATTTGCATACTATGTATTACATCATTGGACACAGCATACAATATTTCATATCTAGCTGGTGAATTACACCATCTATTAATGAAATTCAAGTTATAATTCGATGTGTCAGATGAAAATTCCCAAAATTCAAAATTCAAAGTGTATTGTATAAACATAGATAATGCACTCAAGCTCTCACTATCCTCAAGTATGCTCAAACTACCCAGAAACAAACTCCAACTTCCTTCTGGTCTGTTGGTCCAACACAGATGTCTACTACTACACCATCAGTGTACTTAACAATTGTGATTAGAAGCCCACATACATGTCTTTGCTACTAAAGAAACTTTTGAAAGACAAAAGTTCTGATGTTAGAATGCTATGTTTCATTCATAATAAGTAATAAACGACAAAGTCCCTAGAGACCTTGCCCTTTTACGCATGTTAACAGTAAGTTTCACCCTAAGAAAGGCAACATTAGCCAACTTCTTTGCTACTGGCTGCTAACATAAGCTAACACAACTGAACTTCTACTGCTTGGTGATATAACAATGCAAATCTGTCCTGTGTAACTGATAAAAAGAGAACAAACAAGATAGCCTTGGATATAGAAACTAACTTTGCTGCCATCGTTCCAATAATTTCTAATAGACATTAACTACCACCATAAGTGCTGGGTACATACCATGCAGCGTTCTGACACAGTCATATGTATGAAAATCCCATAACTTGATCGTCATGTCGGCAGAGCAAGAGGCTAAACAAGAAATACAAGCATGAAATTGTACACTATCTGTCTACCTTACGCCATGATACATAAAACTGCCTGTGTCCACACTCAGACCTATCACTATTGGTTCATTGTCACATCAAGTTGTTTGTGATGCTAGATCAAACTTGATCATTGTCACCTCAATTTCATATTCTGTCACATCAAAGTGTTCACAGTCACTTCAAATTTATATAACAACATGACAGCTAGTAATTTCAAGTTAACAACGCCTTACTTCACATCAACCTTGAACTTGCCAAATTTGTGGCATGTCATTTCAAATAAAGACAAGGCAATCAAATTTCTGACAAGCTAGCATGTCAATCAACCTTTCAGTCATTTATGTCCAAGTATAACAAGAACACTGGGTGTACAAAAAAACATGTGGTGGTATCATGAACGAGAAGACAAGAGACTAGCGGCTAACTAACAAAACGGAGTTCCCATCATCTCTGTCAGATTCTTGGTTACAAAGAGGAAGATTCAATTAACAGTCTGAGTCCCAAAAAGGACATTCGAAAAGAATGTCACAGCCACCACTGACTGCTCATTGTACATGAATACTAGAGTACAGTACTTGTAGTTGGACATGGGTGTGACTGATAAGTTGATTGACAGCATGCTGGCTTCTCACAGAAATTTGATTTGACTTCTCTTCATTTGAAATGACACACCACAAAATTGTTCTGACATAGTCATCAAAAGGTTGATGGTTAGTGAATTGAAATCACTAGCTGTCATTTTGAATTGGCTTTATGCAAACTTTGAAAAGACTATGAACTTGTTGATTTGACAGAATATTGTGAGTATGAAACTGATGTGACAATGATAAGTCTGATCAACATCTTGTTGTGTGGACGACAAACAGCTTGAATTGACATAACATGAACTTGATGTGACTAAATAGAAGTTTGGATTGACATGAAGGGACCTTGATGTGACTACGAGTGACTACCTGAATTCGACATAAAATTAATGTAGCCACACCACACCAGTATACATCTTCACACACTGGTGCAGCATTTGATTCTGTTATGAATCAGTGACTTCCAGACTATCAGCAAAATGTTCACTACGTAGAAGCTGCGAAGCTGCACCAAAGTATAGGTGAAAACACTCTAGCTTATACAGGTCACAGCCTGTCTGATTGACAAACAACATTATGGTACAAATATGTCTTACCCAGAAATTTCCCAGTGTTATCAAATGCTATGTCTTGTACTGCATCTGTATGGCCTTTCAACGTTTTCTCAAAATCTCCCGTTTCGTAGTCCCATACCTTCACATAGATCCATTATGTATATACTGTAATTAATTACACTATCAGTTATCTAAGTATCCTAGTAGCTCTAAGTGGTTTACAGCCCACTCCTTACACACTTCGTATCTTCATTCAAAAAACAGAGTATGCGTAAGCCAATGTTAACAAACACGTCATTCAAACTACTCTCTTCTCTTGCTTATTCATATGTCTACTGCGCAACACCTAAAACTGACTGCTAATGTACATGACCATTAGACTCACTTCAACCAACTTCACAAACAAACATTTTACTGGTTAAATGTTTCCAAGACAATCAATAGTACTGATTTATACCCATGCACAACACTATCATGTGTGTGTGTGTGTGTGTGTGTGTGTGTGTGTGTGTGTGTGTGTGTACAACAATATCTTTGTGTGCGTATCTGTTTACACAGTATCTTTGTGTGTGTATATGTCTGTCCATATAAGCAAATTGTATTTTGTTGTGTCAATCATTACACCAATCGGCAAGTTGCCCATGACACATCTTCATATTCATCACCATTGAAGCTACCAAATACAACTTAGCCACGTATTAGAGTTTACAAAAACTGACCGTAAGTTTCAACTGGCACAAGTTGGTCTGGTACGATGCAAGAACCATTGGAGTTCTGCGGTTCAGTGTCTTCTCTTACAATAACATGTCACACCATATCTTTGGCAGTGCTGACCTAACTGTCTGCACTCACACAAATACCTGATGTTTAGACATTATACCTGACTAATTATCATTATAAATAAACAACACAACCTACCACTAGAATATGACTACAAGCCTACGTGTTGCCTACATGTACACCTGCTTGTCTATACCCCAACTACACTCATTAGTTCCTATCTCAATCAATAGTCTGCATGCCAATATTCACTGTCACTTCTCACTTTTACTGTTGCATCTTCTGATGATGACACTATAAGACTGAAAACTGGATGAAACCTAACTCTTGTAATAGGCATCCGATGTCCTGTCAGTTCGTATCGCTGCGGAGGCCTTGGTAACCACTCTGTCAGTGTCCGCGTTCTCCGTGATGAACCTACACAGAAATTTATTATTTCCTGTACACGACATTGAACTGGTAACATAACAACAAACCTGCTTGAGATGTTTCTTTTTCCACTTCTAATAATTTAGACTCCAATTCCATCACCTGAAACATCATCAAATGTCTGTAACCTGTCATGCTTGATATAAAACAGAATACCTGTTGCAAAGCACATTATCTTCAAAACAGACAAATTTATATTTGGACAAAATATTTTGTAAGCAAAAGCAAATGTAGATAAACTCTATTCCGGGATTATTAAATGGTTGTTATACAGATCAAATGACATGCATTCAATCAAAATGTGGGTGTCCCTGACAGTGTGGCTAAGACAACACTTACTAAGTGTTACATCAAGATATTAATTAACTATTCAAAAGTGTGTGCTCATTTAAAGTCGAAAGTAAGTAGTCAAAGTATCTAACTTGGTTAGATACAACATCCTAATGAAGAACATAAAAACTTTCAGATGAAGTGAATATAGCTGCTGCCTGCATCATACTGTATTACAAACGTGATGACACATCACTGCAAAAGCATGAGACATTAACAAACTAGTAAGGCACCTAGCCATACATCCAAATGAACATGATCAAGCAAACACAGAAAGACCATCGTGCCTTGAAAGATTTTACACCATAGACGGAAATCACTTAACATCAACTTGTCTCAGGTCAGCTACAAGGCAGTTTTATAGTATGCATGATCAAATCTATAAAATAGATTCAGAAATTTCTGTTCAATGTACAGTAAAGTACTCAATTTGTTGAAAATCTACAAAGTTATAGCAGTATCCTTCACTACCTCTGAGCACTCCTTTTCTACACCGGAATAGATTGGTCAATGTTTTAGGTTCATGCATTGGATAGAAAACTTTCCTTGAAATAAAACAGATATGAGAGTACAGTTTGTGCAGATGTAGATCATAGATGTAGAGTAGAACTAAAAATCCTACAAACATGTTGCACATATTGAGAATGCAATGGTTCAATACAAACTAATGCTCATGAAATTGTATTGATAAATATCAATGAGAAATAGTACATGTGTTTGGTAAATCAAGGCCAAAATTGTGTCCCATCAAATTGAAAACACGATAGGCACCATCTTAGAGCACATTTGTACGTCAACCAAATTCCAGTAGAAAAACACTGCATCCCTATTAGTCTAGTGTATCTTTATTACATTGTGGCTGATATACAGGCAATCAAAAACATAAGAAAGACACTGACATACATAATCCTCATAGCATCCAATTAGGAGGTCTAAACAATACCAGCAATGTTTAATTAGCAGTCAAACCTAAAATCCTTGTACAGGTGGGTGTCACTGTGACATTTCCATAATAATGTACCTGCTCCTGTACATGCACATATTCTGGCTAGAAACTAATACTACCGGTCATCTCTGAAAATTGCCTTACCAAATACCTAATAAACTGAACATCTAGTAAATTGACCAAAAATTCTACATACTTCAATTTGTATCAAGTTAAATGTCTCAAACTCTATAAATACCTGAAGATGTATACAAAATTTTGACATCATCTATATACTACTAAATAAAATCGGCGGTGTTTGTATATATATATATATATATATATATATATATATATATATATATATATATATATATATGTATAAGTTCGATAGCCGGCTAGACCGGATCACCCACGAGGCTAAAATTTGGGGCACAGGCGTAACTCGACATGAGTAAGAACATGGGCAGAGTGGCGGCGTCTTCCAGCTTTTTCAGTTAGGTCCCCTTTTGGGGGTGCATCGTAGAACTACATGATAATGCTGTTCGTCGTTCAGGAAGGAGACGACATGCATATGCTTCTGATAGACTCAATTGGAACGAAGTTCCGTTACGTGAACTCAATCTCATAGGGTAGTTTTGTTTTCTCATAACTAAGAGTGCAATGCTCACTTTCAATATCCATTGTTTGTTCATATGCCATTGTTACGTCACAATGCTATAGCTATCCAGCAGTCACATTAGATTGCGTTATCTGAGCATTGCTGTAGTTGAGTTGTTTATCCTAGACATCAAACTACATCCAGAGCAAAAAGACAAGAGTTCCGAAAAGAAATATTGTTCAGTGCTTAATTAAGTAGGTTGGAAACATGCTGAGTATATTCTAGAATATCGCAGGAGGACCAGCCTCTACTCGCGTGCATTGGATAACATCAAACTACGTCCAGAGCAAAGACGTAGAGGTCTACTTTAGTAATAGTCAGTGCGTATAGATTGGAAGTGTGCTGAGTATATTCTAAAATATCCCAGGAGGACCCGCCTCCACTCACAAGTGAGTTGCTCTGCAACGGCTCATCGGACCTCCACGAAAAATTAAGCTGACCTCGGATGGTATGCACGGAGCATGTCATTTATTACCGGCAACGTCAAAAACAACAAGATATTTTTGTGTAGGATATCTGGGTATTTAGAAATACGCCTACCTTCGGTTTTTCCAAGTACGCTTGCCGAGTACTTGCCACATTCGATACGCCTGTTCCCTGCAACATCTTTGAAGTGATAACATCCAATGAGACTGTTGAAATGGCTTCGAAAGGCTCACTGAAGAGACGTGTGACTGCATTTGCACTGAATACAACCTACGCGTTTCCTGCACCGAGTGCTACACTGGGAGTGCAAAAACATCGAAAACGGAGAGCAAACAGTGCGCTAAATCATGCATGCCTGCATGTCAAGCTACTGCATGTATCCTATAGGTGAGTAAGAAACTGAACGTGACTTTCAAGTTTCTGTTGCCCAGTTAAATATCTCTGAACGGAAAAGTCGCTGCAAATTTTTTGGAATGGGACACTAAATTAAGTTTTCATTTGTCTTCAACAGGATATTAACTAATTAGCACATTCCAGTTTATTCAAACAGACGCCCACACCAGTTATTTGAACTGAATCCACAGGGAGTGTGTTGATTTCTACCAAAAAAATTGCACATGACATGTCTACACATGCTCAAACTGAGTCTTCCGTCATAACACTACAGTACTCTGCCCTACGAAAGACGGGTCATGTATCTAGTAGTTAATAAAATGCATGCCTCCTGCTACCCTCTGTCAATGAAATCCATTTAATTAATCACAGAGTAAAAACTGTCAATTCGTACAGACGTGTCGAACAATATTTATGTTAATAAATATCACCTCTTATGCTCTTTCTTTCTTTCTTACCTTTTTCTGAAGACGAATGACGGACGTCCATTTCTTTTCCAAGAGACCTGAAAATTTCTGATCGACGTCATTAGTCTGCAAATTGAGGCACAACCATGTCACCAACAACGTCACATCATACAGTAAACGACTGCCCACTAGTTGAGCGTCTCTCTTGAACACTTCCAGCGCTCCATCAAAACCTTGCGACTTGAGATAATCAGCAATGGCATAGTTGCTACCGGAAAAGACGTGACATTAGAGGTCAGACAGCGTTGTCAACCTTGCACGACTTACAGCTCTTCCTTTTGTCTCTCCGTTAGTACCATTTTGTCGCAACATCAGTCAAAGATCCGGGAACTTGAAAGACCCGTGACTCTGTATCCAATGATTGACTGATCGCTCGCTCAGTGTGTTGTGCCTGTAACGGAGAAAAACATTCGAGGTCCCGGATACGAAATGTTAGAGGGGGCCTCTACTCGTGTACTACAAATAGGCTTATTCTCAACAATTACTATTTGAAAGAGATACAACGTACAACTACTCAAACGTTCTTTCAGATAAGATACTACAAACACAGAATTTTTCCCTGACGTTTGTCCGTCGTGACCTCTAGAATTCTATTTGAAGGTCATAAACCAAGCCAATAACTAGCCATGCACTACCTTAGTAACCTACAGAGTTCCTACTCTAAGCTTCTCATCAGCGTCACGAGTACCAACCTTCAAACGTCACCAGACCACAAGTCACACAACAGGATGTCACGAGGAGCTGCCGTCTCTGTCGGAGGGACGAAGATGGGACGCGAATACTTCCAGAACAGAGGAGAAATACCAGCCCGACCGGCACAATTCCAATCCTACTCGCGCATGCGCTTTCCAAAATCACGTGATAATGTCGCTGTCGGTGTCGCATCGCAACGTGATGACTGCACAGCATAGGACTCTCTCTCTGCGAGGAGCAATCACTTCGTCTCGAGCTTATCTCAAGACTGTCTTCGAAGGCAGACCCGTAACAAAGTTTATAGTCGTAGCAAGCGGCCTCGTTTTCGCTGCCGGTTCGCTTGCTGAGATGTACGGTCGTCGTAAAAAGCGGCCTAAATCGGTACGTATCATGCCGCCAGCGTTGAATCACATGAGCATATTGAGAACGGATGAATTGGCGAGGTTGGATGTGAACGCATCGTCACCAGTTGTCTTACTGTCTGGTCCGCCTCTCAGTGGTAAGACGGAGTTGAGTAGACAGTATGCTGAAAGATTTGTGCAGAAGCACACTAATAGTTATGCCTTGAAGTTATTGTCGTTATGGAAAAGAGAGCGTTGTCATGTGATCTGTCTGCAAAGCAACTCTCTCTTTAGTCTGTTGTCGTCTCTTAGACTGGCAGCTCTGCAGTTGGGCTGTGGCAATGATGACCTGCCCAAGGGATGTTTAAATTCTCAACAAATAATGTCCTATTGTGAACTAATTAGAGAAAAATTGTCAGACACTGATTCATTGCTCATATTTGATAACGTCAGTGAACCAGTGTTAGACGATTCTTTATTTCAAAGATGTGTCACTGAAAGGCAGTGGGGAGAGAGCAGGGCTCTTTTGGTAGTTGATTCAAGAGATTGGAAAGATCAGATTGTGTCTGAACACATTAGTGGAATTAGAGTCGGAAAATTGTCGGATGAAGATGCTGTGGAACTGTTTGCGACCGTAAGTGGTCGAGGTATTACGTTAGATGAACATGTTTGTCAAATTGCTACAAATCTTGCGTGGAATCCGGGAGCTTTAGCTTGTGCTGCGGTTGGGTTTAAGTATTCACCAAATGTAGTGGAATACAAGAATGAGTTTGAATTTCACGTGACAAAACAGATGAAATGTGGATATCCAATAGAAAAATCACCAGATCATGACAAGTCTCTTGACTGGAAGATGGCTACAGCTGCAATAGCCATGGCCGTAGAAAGATTGTCTCAGATCAATTATAGCATGCCTCGATTTGCATCTCTGTTGACTTGCTTACATTCGTCACCTGTTATGCTACCATCTTCGGCTGTTTTGCACTATCTTGGGAGGCCAAATCCAAATTCATATTCTTTACGGATCCCCAGTTTACCACAGAAACCAGTACAAGATGTCACAGAGGCAAACGATTTGCCAACCAATCACTCTTCATACAAAGAGAACGCAAAACCTGTTAGTTTTATAGAGTCTTTGAAAGACTTTACCGCTTCTTTAAAGGCACTTGTTGTTGCTGCAAGAGCAAGGCTTGGACTAGGACTGCCAAAGGGAGATGATTCCATTGAAGTGCTTGTTGACCAAGAGGAAGTATTGAGGATGGCCATGATCAGTCAATTGCAACAGCTTCCGTGTGTGAGATGGATTAAACATGGTATGGGTCAAGTAGAGACACTGGTAACAAACAGCTTGGTTCAGGAGGCCATCACACGACTTGTTATAGACAACATTGTGACATCCAGAGAGACTGCTTACGTTGATGAGGAACGAAAGAAACACACAAACTCTTGGATTGCTTCATTGCTATGGTCATTTGATGAAAATAAGTGTTTGGAAAATTTTAGACAGAATTTGAGTGCCAAAGTTAGGGACACGAGTGATGTCAGTTGTGTGAAGTTATTTCCATATGAAGCTGTTCACTTACGTAGTCTAAAAGCTAATGTGTTAAACTGTCTTGTCGCCGTCTCATCTTCAGCTAATGATGTGTATTGTGGAGGAACAACTCGTGGTCTTTTACTAGAACAAATTGAATTTCTCACTTCATTACCACACCATGCATACAACAATGAACTAAAACTGAAGTCACTTGTCTCTATGGCTGCCATATACTCAGATGTTTTACAAGATTATGGACAATCAGAGATGATTCTTCAAGATGCTTTACATTTGGCTAAGTCTGAGTTCAGCGCCTTCAGCCTTCCTGTAGCTAAAGTTTTTTCTGATTTGGGAATGATTGCTTATGCCATAGATGATCTACAACGTTGCAGACAACTGCTAGAACAGTCACGTAGTACTTGTGAATCACTTACTAATACAAGAGACTTTCTCTGCCTTTCTCAAGAAAAGCAAGTTGATATTACACTAACCATGTCTAGGGTGTTGTCTCGACTTGGTTTGACATATGCAGCACTCGGCTCTCACCAGAACAGTCGAGAACATTTTGAGAAGGCTGTAATGTTAATGCAGTCACTACCACCCGACGCTAATGGAGATTTTCCTTATGCTGCGGATTTTTCAACAGCAATGATTGACCTTGGCCATGCATATCTGTGTGAAGGAAGATTGGTGTATGCTAAGAAAGTTCTTGAACTTGCAAGAAATCTAAATAAGAATCTTAGAGGTGAAGAGCATCCTGAAGTGGTAAGATCTATGGAGATTTTGTCTGTTGCACTGCTACTAATGGGAGATAAGAAAGAGAGTACGAAACTAATGGAAGAGACAGTGAAGCTAAGAGAGTCATTCAAGCTCAAACTAGTTGCATCTCTCTGATGGATGTGTTGTGAGCTGGTGTTGTGAGCTGGTGACGGAGAGAAATGATCAAGACGAAAGCTCATAGAAATTTTGGAGTTTTGTGTTGTGTCAGTGCTTATACTTTGTATGGTAGTACTGTACTGTACACTCTTACCAATCTGATAATTATTTGAAAATGAAAAGGTGGTGCTACAATTTAGCTGAGCACTCAGATGTGAATTTTGGTAGATTGGCTGTTCTAGTTTTCAAAAACAGACAAAGAACCTTACGTAGAAACGAACAGATTACGTATTTCAGAAATTCTAATGCTCCATGCAAATCTAATCTAAAAATTAATCAATCTTTATCTAAATCCTGATCCCTTTTGACGCAATTAACAAAGGAAGAAAACATTCAGTACAGTATGTTCTCAATACCATAAGTCTTTGTCATGTACAAATACAGAAGACCAACGGAAGACCAACACCGGTACAGGACCACGCGCGTGACTCATCACATCACCACAATGTGGTCCGTCTGTCACGTATCTGTAACATGTTCTACATGTTCAAGTAAAGCAGTCTATAAAATTTTCCAGTTTAACATAAAACAGAAGACGGATTCGTTTCTGGACAAATTTTTAGCAGAGACCTCGAGACGTCACTTTGTCGCGCACAAAGCGCTGTACTCCGAGGGTAATTTGCCCAGTTTGCCTGCAGCATGGAAGACGAATTTGATGGAGACAGTATCGAACCTCTTGAGGTGGATATGGAAGCTGATGACGATAGCGGAGGAGATAAGGATAAAAAGAAATCTATGGAAAGCGCTGAAGGTCTCTCTTCAAGACGCGCGTGCAGCTATAGCGATGAAGTCTAGTTAGGAATAAAGCGCTGATACGTGTGTAGGGACGGCTAAGTCGGAGCCAAACGTTTATTTGCCTGGCAGGAAGCTAGAGGATGATGAGGAGCTTGTGCATGATTCGACGGCATATCACATGTATCATTCCGTAAGGGTGGACAAACAATTAACACACACGCACACACACACACACACACACACACGCACGCACGAACGCACACACACACACACACACACACACACACACACACACACACACACACACACACACACCAGTGTTAACTAGGACATATGGATCATTTATGACTACTTTGTAGGCTCAGAGTGGAGATCCTTGTTTGAGTTTCGACATACTAAAGGATACATTGGGAATGAACAGAACAGAGGTTGACTAGCATATGCTGTTAATAAGATGACATGAAAGTCTTGATTACTATTACCTTCAGTATCCCATGACTTGCTATTTGGTTGGAGGTACACAGTCTGGCCGACTGAAGGACAGTCTGTTAGTGATAAAGATGCATAACCTGCAGAGAACATCGAAAGAGAGGAATGAAGATGATGACGATGATGATGCAGAGAGTGATTCGGATGAGAGTATCGATGGCGAGCAACCAGAAATGGAAACAGTGATGATCGAACATCATAGATCAGTCAACAGAGTGCGAGTAGGCATTACCCTAAACAGATTCAAATGCAGTTCTTAAGACTTTACTGTGTCAGTGTTCTGCTGTCAATGGTCGTCACTTGGTAGCAACGTGGTCCGCTTCTAGTGATGTTTATGTGTGGGACATTGCCACTCAGATAGCAGCAGTCGATAATCCTGTCGATCAACCTGCTAAACCAGTCGGAAGCAAGAGCAAGAAAAGAAATGAAAGAGTCCATCCCGTGTTTACATTCTCGGGCCATAGTGTAAGGATAGCTGCTTTCGTTGTGGTGTTAATATTTTTATTCATTGGCTTTGAGTTTTGACAGGAGGAAGGTTTTGCTATAGACTGGTCTACGACAGTGGCTGGCAGGCATGTGTTTTTATTTCTTGTGGTATTGTGAGTGAGTTATCTATTGGTTTCAGGTTAGCCACTGGTGATTGTAACAGCAACATTCATATATGGCAGCCAGATGATAATGCCACTTGGCACGTTGACCAAAGACCTTACAAAGCTCACTCTGCTTCAGTAGAAGACATTCAATGGAGTCCTAATGAAGCCAGTGTATGTCAGTGGTCAGGATCTGGTTTATGTCTTAATTTCGTATCTGTGTTGTTTGGTTTAGGTGTTTGCATCTTGTTCTGTTGACAAAACCGTTAGAATATGGGACATCAGACCATCTCCTTCCAAAGCCTGCATGTTGACCACTGAAGCCCATGACTCAGATGTAAATGTGATATCATGGAACAAGTATAGTTTGTGAAATTAGACGTGTTATTTGTTGTTGACTGTGAAAGTTGACTTTGATGATTGTAGAAATGACCACTACATCATATCTGGAGGTGATGATGGTATTGTTAAAGTGTGGGATCTTCGGAAGTTCCAAAGGTTTAGTTAGAAGTCGATAAACGATTATCCTCAATTTATCAATGTTTTGTGTACAGTGGAGAGTCTGTGGCTATGTTCAAGCATCATAGTGGTCCCATTACTTCTTTAGAATGGCATCCTACGGACAGCAGTGTATTTGGTGCCTCTGGAGAGGACAATCAAGTTAGACGAAACACTGATCGTAGATCTGCTGTTGGTGCATAGACTCCGTTCTATTAGATTTCACTTTGGGATTTGGCTGTGGAAAAAGATAATGTCAACCCCGACACAAAGGACTTGGACGTCCCACCACAGCTGTTATTTGTCCACATGGTATAGTAACTGCAAACATACACTGTGTAACCATATGATGCTCTAATAAAACATGCAGGGACAAGAAGATATCAAGGAAATCCACTGGCATCCACAGATACCAGGCGTCATGATCAGTACAGCACAGTCTGGATTCAACATATTCAAATCAATTAGTGTGTAGTTGTACAGGTAATAGGCGAGATCATCAATATGCCTCTGGCAGTGGGCTCTTGACTATTATCCTTAATGAATCACGTTTGGGTAGATGCGTTACAGTTTTATGACCTGAACAAGCACATGATCAAGCAGTCGGGTCTGCATAACCAGGTTACCTATGCCTCAACATCGGTGCAACATAGCTCAATTGTAGGTATTATGCAATCCATGTTATTCCAATTCATCCACATAAACTATTAGACTAGCAACATCATAGTAAAACATGGAAGTCGTTCAGCAAGAAACTGTGGTAAGATATCATTTGTTTGTTCCCTACATTACAAGTCCATGGAAGATGAATTTCCTAACAGTTTTCTGACCCTCTTTATTAAGGTGTGTTCGTATATTGCCAAAAACAGAAAACACATTCCCTTCTGTATGGTGTGTCGACCAGGTATGGTGCCAGTGAAATTCAATTTCAAATGGCGGACGTCTAGACAGCCTCTCTCTTCTCTAGCGCCCATTGGGAAACCCAGAGGCGGTTTTGCGGTAAATGCATCCTCAATGCTTGGCGGGACATGGTGAATTCATCTTATGACTCTTGTTGGGATTCGCTTGTCCACTTTAGCTGAGCGGGTGCTGAGGCTTCTTCTATCTTTATTGGATCCCTAACGCAGTGGTAAGGCTAACATCCTAACAGCGAAACAACGTCGGTGCTCGATCACTATGGCGATTGCTGGAGCTTCTATCTAGTTAGATATCCGGTCTGAAGTGCCATTCGTTATCTTTCTTAAATGGCAGAATGGATTAATGTAGTATTCGTGTTATCTCGACCGATTACTGCATCCTTACAATACAATCTATCTATAAGCTCCCCGCCAATTTAACCTAGTCACTATATCGCTAAGGAATCGAATCATCAAACGAGCTTCTGATTCCTGTGGCCAAAGACATGGAGTATATAGCGTACGACCAGCCATGCCATCGACCAACGGACGGCAGCGAAGTCGACTCTTCGAAGGTGAGGATTGAAGATAGAGGGCGGCTGTGGGACTGACAGGCGCTATTTTATTCAATCACTGCCTGACACAAACGTTGCAGCGTCCGTCAGTGGGCTTTGATTGAATTCGCTCCATCCTCGGCAGCACGTGTGGCCCAGCTGGTCGGGCGCCGATCACCAATCAATTAGATCCGCCTCTTCCTAAGTTAGTGAGATGTACAGGCGCGTTGGCACCGAACGCTCACTGGCATTCACCTTGACCTGCATGGTAATCCACCATAATACCCACGTAATTGGCCAGAATTATCGCGCGATTCAACGCCCCCCTCGAACGCCTCCGCGCATCGTCCCGGCCTTGCGCTCTTCCTCTCTTTAGTATATAATAATCACTAACACCTCACTTAGCAATCAGTTGAGACTACGACGACGTCAGCTACACTTGCTTTTTACTCTCTCGATCACCCGCTTCTATTTCGTAGAATATGATGGCACTAGGAGACGACAGACCATCCACTCCAACCACCAGTGACAGAGAGAGATCTCCTCTATCCAAACACAACCACTCGATTGAAGGAATTCTAGGACTATCACAGAGTGACCGTAGCAGCTCGGTCAGTGGACTAGACGAGCACGCGCCGTCATCAAGTACACTCTACATTAAAATTCTAGGAAAGAGTTTTTTTCTCATATATCTCTTCTTGTCTTCTAGTGGACGGACACAACGAAAGCGACGGATTCGACGACCTCGAGGCAGATTACCGGCGCATACGCCATTCGAGCAAGCAAAGACGCGAACGCACCATCTTCACAAAGCAACAGTTTATGGAACTCGAGGCGGCATTTCAGAAGACGAAGTATCCCGATATCTACACAAGAGAAAAGCTGGCAGAGAATTTGGGCCTGACAGAGGCTCGAGTGCAGGTTAATACTCTTTCACACCCGACTGTCTAACACTATGCGATGCTCGTCTCGACCAAATCTGTGCGCGTGAAATTTCCAAGAAATTGGGCTATCTGTCTAGTCCTCTGGCTGGAACACACACGGCTGCGTGCAGATGGGAAACAATACTATCTGTAGGTCATTGTTCTGCGCTCCTAACAATACACACGACCACGTTCTGAATGACAACACGCACACACAAAAACGCACGCGTACACACACACACAAACACACGACTCTGACGATGTCGAAAACGTTATCACTCCTCTTAGGTGACGCGCGTGATGCCCACTGATTCCAAGCGGTAACATTAATCATATTAACCTCTTTCAACAACAGCTGCTGTTTCTATATAGGTCTGGTTCCAGAACAGAAGAGCGAGGCACAGGCGCCGTCTACGCAAGACGCAGTCGATGAAAATGCAACCGAGCAAGAGACAGGAAGTCGAAACAGGCCACGGAATGCACGGCCAATATGTTTCGACTTGGCAACATACAGGATTGACTAATACAGGTCTCGATGCCACATCATCGGGCGAACAGGACATCACTAATATCCTTTGCGCGGGTGCGATGATTCCTAGAAGAGAAGCCTTTATTGACCACCATTCATTTCACTCTTCAATCAATTCTAATCGTCCTACGCGGATTGCAGCCGAAATTACGACACCTTGTTATCCTGTTCCAGTCGGTCATCAGCACATGATGGCAGGATTTCTCCCGTCATACCACACTCAACCACCGCCGCTCGAATATCATCCGTCAAAGAGTCACTGGCCTGAGAGATCACTACTACCGACTGCACACTTACCATTGACACTGCATGGGTCAGCACCCATCATTAAGTTTTACACGTAGACTTTCTCGTCTGTAGCATGCGTTGCATGTCAGTGATGCGAATTATTCATTTCTTTCTTTTTCTACTGGACATATCTATCTGCCTGTGATTTAGCTACCCTAGAGCTTTGTTATTATTGACAAGTCCTGTGACTGATCATACAAGGCGCAGAAATAAACTGAATGCACATTTACCAGAGTGTTTACTAACAAGCACCTAATCACACCACGTCTACTTCTACAGACCAATCTATAACAATCCAGTTCATGCATAACAAAGTGGTCACTCACATCTACACTCATTTTGCAGCCAGAGTCTTATCCATGAACTTTTTCTTTGAAAAACACAGCCACCACTAAATTGAGATATCTTTATGAGCAAAGATGATCTAGTTACGGTTAAATACACCACACCACACCTTGCTCGGCTTATCACCTTCGAATACTTTGGGGACGAGACGTGCACCTAACTCCTGGCGAAGTTGCAACAGGTATTGAGCCATTTGATCTAAATAGTAAATACACCACTAAACAAAGCTATGCATGTCTACTCTAGTCTACAGCAGACTAAACTTCCATAAGTCTAATTAATTAATAAAGAACAAAAATGGCCGCACTGTCTTGTCAGTGTCAAAATCCACTACACCAGACAGGCACATTCATACATACTTTTCTCGTAACACAGCTAGCTGATCATAAACTAGCTAATAGAACAGCATATGTAAGCCCTGACAAAATCATTACAAACTATGACATACACTGTTGAGTAAGTTTCTAAGCAACTGGTCACAACTCCATTAGTACATATACTCAACAAGCTATTCTAGTCCCATTTTGTGTCGTGTTTTTACTGGTTTCTCACATTTTGTGTTGTGTTTTACTGGTTTCTCACATTAGCTGTCATGGCACCACTGATGCTTATTAGATAGATGAACAGACCGAACGAACAGAATTGCATAATCTACTGACTACAAACAATGACATGTGACATTTCCAACCTCCTTCTGCTCTGTCTTTGGCCTTGGTAAAAAACGAGTTGAGAGGAAAGTTTGGATCTCCGGGAATCGGAAAATTAGCCAAAGCTAGCGTGTTCATTTCTTTCAGAGCATCATTCTTAGTTCGACACTACAAGCAAACACCACAGTGTCCACAAGACAATACACAAATCAAAACCATAAACCGTCAATTACCTTTGTCATCTTTTTCAGGCATTCCGTGGTGTACAAAGTCAGATACATCAACACTCGATCTGCCTCACCCTAAGCAGCAAGTCTCATTAATTAAATATAACTTATTCATATATACCCAGGAGGGCCCACTGGCATACTAATAGATCACATCACCACTGCTCATAAAAAACAACTCACGTATCTCACTCTTTTTTAGCAAATTCTAGATGTCGTATATATTATGTAATCATACTAATCTGTAATCATTGTATTTGTCATTAATTTTGTTGAAACTTGTTCTAAGACACAACAATACCAGAGTTTTAATGATTCCCTTTCCTTTAGCATACAATTCCCTTTCTTTAGCAAACAATTCGCATACGTATCTGCCCGTTTGGTCTGTAAGCCACATACACCAAAACCACACGGAAAGGTTTTGAGTTTCAATAATTCAATGACTAAAGAGCCCCCAACCTACACGTTTTCCACAACCTATTCATTCCCGCCTTCCAACAGAAGACGAAAGACTATAATGCAGCACAACTATTAGACAACAAACTCATTACAACAGCTGCACAGTGACACTACTCTACTACTACTACTACTACTACTACTACTACTTTTTTTTTTTTTACTGAGAACTGGTGTATTTGAACAATCAAACGGCATCTGCTAACACACTACTACTACTACTACTTGAATAAACTACTACTACTACTACTACTAATAATAATAATAAAATCTCTACTACTTTTTTTCAAAATACTACTACTGTATGTAAAAGCTTCCTCTATAGCAACAAGTTTCTAGGTTGTAACAACTTTGAGATAAACAGTCTTCTATAATCTACTTTCTGCTGCTTCCAGCAGAATGTTGAAGTCCCTTGAGGTTCTGTGAAGCTTGGACCTGCATCCTCGCAAACACATCACGCAGGCCCGAAGGAGTGCAAATGACAGTCTGCATACCATACCTGCTTTGTACCATTCGTCTGCACACTCTTTAGAAGTGGAATTGTGGCCAGAGCATACATTGGCATCGCTAAGGGATCTCCTTGAGTTGTTCCTTCACTAGAAAGCAACGTTTCTCCACCTACAAACAATGAAGAAGGTTGTCGATACGTGTTGGCCAAGATTGGAAAGATGGCTGGGCAGTTGACAGATATGTTAAAGGTGACGACTTCCCATTCATGCACCGGCCGTGGTTTCTGGGATTGCAGTTCTTACATTCAACTCCTCGCTTTGCGCAGCGGCAATTCTTGCACCGTCCACTGCTGTTACACCAGCAGCACTTGGTCATGACGTAATTGACCAATATAGAGCGTTTCGAAAGCCAAAGAATACGTCAACTCGAAGAGCGAAATTTGAACCAACCGCCAGACTACACGCATGCTACTACTACTACTACTACTACTACTACTACTACTACTAGTGTGAACTGGTGTATTTGAAATCAAACTCTATCATACAAGATAAACAATTAAGCAAAGGTGTACTGTACACAACATATGCAAACAATTACATTAAACACATATTTAATTCTACTACTACTACTACTACTACTACTACACAGCATCCAATTTCTAATCCTCTGCATCCTTCAGCTAGAACACAAATATCTGGGAACTACTGAAAAGTACCATAGTAGTCAGGGACCACACCTACACAGCTTTCGTAATTACATAATGTAGTATGAACTACCAATGTCACATCATAGCAGCAAACAGAACGCAACAATACTAAAAACTACAAATCACAGCACAGCAAACATGGCAAGTGTGAATGCCAAACAAAGACTGCTTTTGTAATAGTCACTTGTTACAAAAACCTACCAGACTTGCTTTGCTTGACAAATGCAGCAAGACTGCGACATTAAATAACTATCTCTGATGGTTGGACATAGTACAATGGATTTCCTGTCTCTGTTAATAATAGTTTGACCAGGAATATACCAGTATATGTCATTTACAACTACTACACTACAAGAACTATTTGACGTAAGTCCCACTAACAATCACAATTTTTTCAATTTGCTACTCGCAACGCATCAAATCAGTGTGACCTGCATGTTAGGATTCTATGCGTCCCTCACCACAACGCGTGTACCATGAATGAAGAGATACACCACTTCTGTGTGCATCATGTGTACAGAGCAAGTTGGATAACAATAAGCAAGCACGACTAACGTATGAGTAAAGCACAAAACGTTATGTAATCTCTACAAGTTACGTATGGTGCTGATGTCTCTCGACATTTGATACTGCCTCTCCTAGAGCCTTTCATAGCTCCATAGTTTATAGAAAATAGAAGACTATAATGCCAATAGTCGACTTCAACGGAACCTTAATCAGTCTGCATGATGATAAGATGGCAGTTTACTCTTTACATTCGCAGTTTCCTAATATTAAATAATAAGCCACAAGACACAATTCCATCTCCAGATAAAAAAGCTCTCCACTAACCATCTAGGAGTAGGTATGTACACACCACAATCTGGTAGAAGTCTTGAGGTCTCCATTAGTGTTGAATTGGATTTTCCAGCCTCTTAGTCCTTTTACAACCTAGATTACACATGCCGCCCATAACAGTGGTCTTTCCCAACAGACAGAGTAAAAAATCTCCAACTGTTGCAATCATACCAAATGCTAATGCTAGTCTACCTTCTCGGTATCTTGTATTGCCTGCATCAGTACAGTGTCAAGTTGTCAACAGAAGATTTCACTGCCACTACCCCAAATGCCCAAACTAATGCTCGCATGCACAACTTCCCTTCTCTCCCCTATACAGTAAATCCAGCGAGATGATACACCAATCCCCCCCCCCCCCCCCCGATAAGCTATCATCACCTTCGCTGAACCACAAGTCTTAAAGAGTCTGTTGTCCAGTGCATCTCGACATCAGACAAATGCACAAGATGGGGTACTGATAAATACTACTTATCTAATTTCAAAATTTATTATATAGCGTCTGTCTATATTGCCTCTAGAAAAAGCTTCGTTGCAACAACAAACAACTTGGTATTTAATCTATTGGATAAGCTCAAAAAGAAGGTATTTGTCTGTCTAAGATCCATTTGTCTGGCATTTTAGTATCTACTGAGTAGTACTGTACATGTGTATATGACCTTAGCACGCTGCATTAGTAAATATGAGTATACATATCGTTGTCGTCATCATTGTTGTTGTCATCATTATCATCACCTACTATTATGTCACCCTTTCAGTAGGGTGAGTGGGGTCTTTACTCTCAACTAGACACCCACCAACACGGCATACATCCCAGAGCAGTACGCATTTCTGTGTAATCCATATGGTGCTAGTAACTGGCATATCGCGTACACAACAGAATTTCAGCAGCTTTGAACAGCATGCCCGGTAGATATTAACTTGATGGCCAACAGGAAAGCACTGACCCTCATTCCCCACATCAAATCACAGAAACTCCCCATCAATAGAAACAAGTCTACCCTCACAGACATTAGCCAGATAAACATGCAGTTAAGAAAAAACTATTTCAAAACTTTGTGGTAGAATAAGTATAATTACAATACTCTTTCAAGCTGCTATAAATAGTAAATATTCAAGCTTAATCAATTGTTAATTAGCAAAGACTTGACATTACACAATGCACCACGTTTCCAATATCAATCATTAACTTAGCTAACTACTTACTTCCCGTCTCATTCTACAATCTCAAAGTACTAAGCTCGTTAGCATTCATCCACACTACTAAACCCTTTCCTGTTGAACTAAGGCTACCTAACGTATCAAGTGTGTACGTACACTGTAACAGTTACACACCTCTTTACTTCACATCACGTTTAGTACACACAAACCTACCTTGATCTCGTAGTTCTTAAAGAAGACATTCGCTTTGAAATAGTAAAGTGCTTCCTCGACAATGTCCATGCTACCATCTACAACAGGATATGCGAGAAAGTCAACTACCGCTTAGTCTGTCATTGAGCATCCCCACTGGGGACCCCAAACTCATGCCTCTCAAACTCGTCATAGGTTTCTAACTCACCGCCCCTCGGTGCTGGACCCTTGAATGTTGTGTTTATCGGCAACAGAGCCATGTTTGCCAGCAGTCTGTATTGCTGACCGTTGAAAGATGAATGATATGCCTACAGGTAACCATGCAAACGTTCAAAAACTACTCAAACATACGTAGTCCAAGTCATACGCACAGGCATGGCCGTAAAGTTGCTTTCTAGACAATCGGAACGACAAACGTAAAGTAGATATCAATTTTAAAGCTGCTCTGGGTCAGCGAGGCCTTCTCTATACCTCGTACCCCCAGCCCCTCTTAGCGATCTCTAGACCTAAGCGCACGGACCTTCGGCTCAGCAGCCGATCGACCAAGAACCGTTCCGTGATATACATATGGCTCTGGGTAAGCACTGCTAGTCTGGTGTTCAAGATCTGAGTATATCGACACAAAACGGCTCGAATTCGAAGATGGTCTACTCTAGATGCCGGCCCAACACAGATCAGGTTGACGACGGCGACTAGCGCTAGATGCAGGAGCAGCAGAAGGATGTCTACCTCAACGTTGGAGAATGATATTAATTAATTAAAATTGTTGTTACTAATGAACTAGATGTAGTCTTTCGTGGTCAGACCGTTTCCCTCCTCATCTTTTCCCTTGCTTTTTTTAGTCAGAAGGACTGGTATAATTTCCTGCGACCAGTAATAACAGAGTTCGTAGAATGAGGAGGGAAATGATAGTGGTCTGACTTCGTGAGACTAGAATACCTATACCTTCCTAATTCTGTCTACTCGATGACGTCTGATCTCTACAACACTCTCCCAACACGTACTACCTATTTCCTTTCCTGACCAGTTTGGTGCGCGACGTCTGTCTCGATGAACGTCACATTGTCGTGAGACGCTACATTCCAGGATTCCCTGCAATCGAACAGTTTGGGCATCGCAACTGCGGGTGGTCAATGCTCGTAGATTGTTACGGTACCGGTACCGTATGTGTACACGTATGTATGTATACGTTAATTAAACTTACCGACACGAATATCCCGCCTCACGAAATTATAAGTCCAACAAGTACAGCTGCAAATTCTACTAATTCATCGCTAACAATTCCAGCAATTTGACTCAACTGATCAACGACCTAAAATTACAGAGAGATGATCTACTATAATGCTTATACGTTTACTATTAACGGTGTCATTGACTCGTTTACCTGGTCACTTGTTCCCTGATTTATAAAGAAAGAAGCGGCTCCTATAGCAGATGCTGCCAGCCACATATAATCCGCTTGTTGTTTCACACTCGTTACGCGAGCACTAGACAGGACGAGGGGGCGCTTGGACTGTAACGCTTTCGAACGCCTTAACAATTCAGAGTAGACTTCTTTTCTGAGTAGATAGTACACGTCAAGGACTTTCACACTCACTGTATACAACCGTTTGACATCAATAACAGGAGAGTTGTGACCTGAGAGTGTCACATAGATAATTAGGTCATAAATTTAGTGATTAAAATAGCAGTGATGAAATATCTAAATAGTTTGGACCGTCAACACTGAAACACATTTGTTGTTCAATCAGCTTGTTCAGTAGCGTCTAGTGATGATACTAGCCTTAGCAATTCTTTCATTTGCTTAATTTATTTCTATGTTTTACGTGTAGATATTTAAATTTATTTAAAACCAGTGCATGTGATATTGACTTACCTAGCGTTTCGAGTAATGTCTCGATGTAAACTAGAGGTGATGTCACCTGGACGCTGAACGAGAGTGTATTCAAGACTCTGATCTCTGACTGTAGGATGGCGTTGTTGCTGTATAGATGGCCTTCTGACGACAAGAAGTCTTTTACACGACCCGGTGTCAGCGCCTTGTAGTGTGAACACAATTTACTGCCAAGTTGTACGCACGATAGAATGCGAAGCGGTAGTTGAGATTTAAGACGTTCTTCAACCGCCTCCCAATTTCTATCACGATCCGGCTTGCAGGATCTGTGCACGTGGTGGAGAAGACTGCTTACGTGTGCTCTCATGAACCTTAACAAGAGACGAAAACACAAATTGCCGAGTAATTTTTTTAATTACAGTTAATTCATTTAGAATTACGAACTCCTTGACATACAAGCGACATGCTGCAAATCGTCAGAAAAATAACAGAAAGCAACGTCTTACCTATCAAAGAGTTCAACTGCAATGTATTTTGTTTCTACCGGAAGGTCGAGATGATGGCAGGTCGCAAAAACATACTCTAGAATACGACTGGTCATACTTCACATAGTAACGATCCAATAGCTTAGAGCTACAACCGACACTCTTGCTGCTCACAAAATGTCCCGCCTGATGGTCGACTTTCTCCATATTTTCCTCGTTTAGTCTGGCGAGCACACAAAGATATTCCTCCAAGACGTCCGGTGACAAGCTAGCGCCTTTACAATTGAAAAGAGGCTCAACTAACGCCTTGGAAAGCCCGTGAAGAGCCATAAACAACCAACAAAATATCACAACACACTGTTAGGTCCCTACTCAGCCAATTCAGTCAAGTTCTCGCCGGTTTCAGTCATCCGATCACAACCCAGTAGCTCAGAATCCCGCCACAATTGTAAAACCTAAACTTCAACTGAAACGCTTTGTAGACCTTGAAATTAAAATTATATAATATCATATACATACAATTGCGGTGTGTATACTACGTATTAAGAGTTGTAAACAACTTGAGTGCCTCCGAAAGGAAAACACACGTCAACATGTCAAAGTGATCTGAGTATATACATACTAATCACTCACATTACAATATTTTCTGTCTTATCTTGACATTTTAGTAGCTGAGCTAATAACTTAGATCTCGTCATAAGGTACTGCAAGGCCAACACGGTAACTTGAGGCACTTGGTTCATCATAATTTGAGTAGCAAACAGATGGCAAGTCTTGAGTATCCAATTCTGACACGGAAAAATCAAATACATGAATGCTTCCCGTCAACCTTGATGTATTAAACAGATACTTTGTCTCTTGAAAAATTAACGCAAAAATTGATTCATAAATTTCCACCTTCTGTGAAATATCCCGTCATCTGTGTCATGGTAGACGCGTGAGTCAACAAGAGGGACGTTGGCTGTTATCAGTCTTGTCTCATCAAAACAGCAGAGGTGAACAGGATGCCTTACAACAAACAAACTGTACGTATGAGCATTGAAACTAAACGTAACGAAGACAAAAAGATGCAGAAAATGGGAGTCACGTGGCCCATACCTACTGTGAGTATCCCATAGTGGTCTTTGCATCCTTTGATCCCATACATATACCGTGCCATCATTACTTCACATCACAAAATTTGACATGAGTCTATTTCAATTTTTAATTACGCTAGATTGGAGCAACTGCACATCGCTTACGTTCCACTGACTACCTTCCAGTCATCCATCTGAACATGACTCACATAAGACGTGTGACCTTTCAGTACGAAAGCACTGCTACCAATCCTCATATCAAACACTCTAACACTACCACACGAAATTGCATTACATTCCCACAAACAAGACAGACAACTATGTTAATTACCTTTTGTCAGCAGATCCACTAACAATCATGTTCTTTGGTGCATTTGCTATGTCGACACATAACACATCGCTCCAGTGGCCAGACAGGCTGCACAAAAACTGTCCTGTGCAGAGACTGTGCACTCGAACCTTCCAAAGAAGATTAATATAATTATCAGGCTATAACTAATCAAACCATATTAAATACTCACTCTGCAGCCCTCACAAAGAGCATCAAATCCATACCCACTCACACCACATGCAAGAAAGTCAGATGTCGTATCAGAACAAGTCAAACGTATCTGACGTGCTTCTCCACCCTCAAACATCAGCATTCTATCAGGGCTACATCCAACAGTGTGGAGGTAAACCTCTCTGTCCGTAGCTATCACAACTCTATACTGATCCAAACAGGCAGAAACAAATGATAATTTCTTTATCATCGAGTTTGCAGAAAAGATGGCAGAATTCTGCTGAATAGTGAGATCAACAAGTAAGAGACTACAACAATGACCCTTTTAGTATGAGACTTGCTCACTGAAAGAATTTGAAATCCATCTTTGCAGAGCCACAGCAGCTCGTCGGTATCTGAGTTGAACTGATGTATGTGGCATAACTGATATGACTGGAAAGTGTTATTAGTTGCCACAGCCAAGCAGCATCCATCAGAAGACATCCTCATACATTTGGCAGAGCCTGGTAACGTAACTGTGTGCTGCTTCTCGCCACTGGATGAGTTCCAGACACACACATCTCCTAAATAGTGCGTTACTATGCAGTAAAAGTACTGTACATACTACACAACAATTGTAGTTATAGTAACCATTAAGATAGCTACATGCTGCAGCAGAGTTGTTGACTGTTGTGCAGGTAACACGATTATATCCTTCCAGCATTTCAACACTGGGAGACAATACACGGCCGTTGTCCATAGCATCGGTTACATCCCAAACACAAACATCACCAGAATCATATCTTTGTCAAAAATAAAGAAGAAATTTAGAAAATAATTCGAATGATGACATTCATGAGTTACGTATACCCAGCTATGACCTGTGTACAACTTGCGTTCACACAAGACAACACTCTGCATCGTGGATACTGCAGTTCCTGAGTGTGACAACGTCTTTCCTGTAAGCCACAATCAAACAATCTTTACAATTTCTACATACGTACATGTACATGCATGAATATCAGTTCTTAGCATTATGAGTTCATCATACTCTCCAGTTCTGTTTGAGAAGTTGAGCTTTTACATGATGATGCCTTGCCACACCCTTCCAACCAACTCTACTTGCAATGCTAAGTATTACAGAGAATCAATTGCTTAGTACAAGACCTTCAGTCTGACATCTAGCCTCTAACCTTAAATTCTGCACATTCTTGAATTGCTGTCCTTGGCAAACCCTATACCATAAAACCTCATCATCAGCAAGAATGTGCCAACTCCAGCTCACCTAAGACAAGAACAGTGCAGCATACCAAAGAAAAAAGATATTAGCCAATTTACAGATGTAAGTAGACCTCTACCTGAGAGCAACGACACAAGTCTCTAAAATCCAGAAAACTAAACACTCGGATGCCTACTTCTTTAGGCAATTTCACGTCAAAAAAGGGCACATCGGTGATTTCATTCTATACAGCATTTCCCCAACATCACTATTGCAACAGACTGCATACGTGTGCAAACATACAATGTCTGATATCAATTGATCTACAAGATTCTCCTCAATGCTTTCTCTTCGATGACGTTTTGTCATGGATCGTTGACAGAATATCTTTCTTTTATGAGTGTTGTTTAAGCTCATCTTAGTATGTGTTGTCATATGGTGGGATCCCTCAAACTGAGAATTCCTTCCTCCACTTTGTTTACATTTGCTGTCTTGCTCTAATTTATTAGCTTCACTGGATGCACGAACCTCTTCAATATCAACCTTAACAACTTCTCGGCTTTTCATCTCATCTCCACCTCTAGGTCGTGCTTCGCAAGAATGCTTACGATACGAACATGATGCGGTGTATGAACTTGTTTTACAATCAACAGTCACCGGAATAGAAGGTTCACTGGAGCATTCCACAGGTGGTCTGACGTGGGCCAAAGAAGCAAACCAATGTTGTCGAAATTCCTCCAACTCAGACTGCAACTTGTCTCTCTGTTGTTTCATAATTGTGCACTTCCCGGATGTGCACAAGGACACCGAGCACACCGCACCCTGACATACCCGTACGTCTGTAGCTCCTAACCGCATAATATTATTAGTGCTGCGTTGAGCGAGTGCAGTAGGACAGTGCCAGCAGTGGTGGTTCTAGGATTTACTAGACGGAGGCACAAAACTTGAGATGTGAGCGTGTTCTTGTTTACCACTGTTTGCTCTCTAGTATCTAGGTATGGTAACATAGGCCGGTTGAACATGAACACTAGACTGAAAACGACCCTACACTTCTTTAGTATGTAGAAAAGGTATGACAAAATATCAAAGACTAGACTGCATCAAAGCCAAAAGAGTGGACTTTGTTTGAAGCAACATCCTTCTTGCACAACTAGCAATTGCAAGATGGAATTTTTTACTCAGCTAACTAATTGTAACAGAGACTTTCGTTTGGGACGCTAGAATATCTATCAATGAATCAGGTTTTCAGAACTAAAATTAAGAAAGATCGAGGGCCGCCAAACGGAGGGTTTGTGCCCCAGTACAGTATGTACACGGACGCGAACTGAAACGTTGCGCAGTTTAGTGTTTACTTTAGAATGCAAATAATTTCGTTCAACAATTGCAATTTCTGCTTGAGTTAATTGATTAATTAATTAGGAGACTTGAAAAGCTTTTTTTAGCACATGACGCACGCCGGTGTGGAGTGATCGACCCACGTGGCCATGCACTTGAATTACAATCACGAGCAAGCAGAGTCATGAAGAGACATCTCCCGTGGGAGTCGGACTGATACTTATAAATACATGTAAACATTCGTTCGTTGATATTTCGGACGTCTCGTCTTCTACCATTGTCTCAGTCCTACCGAGTATACTAGCTCTACAACAATGCTGACTGTCATTGCTCTCTGTCTCATCGCAGTTTGTTCTGCACAACATCTCCCGCCTCACATTTCAGAGACGTTCTCCGCAGATGTAAATGACTAAGTAACCAATTCGACTGTCAATGCCACTTGCTACACTGTAGAATAGTACTCAATACTGTAGACCCGGTCTACGTGTCAAATACCACAAATTATTTCCACTTCTAGATAACTTTTCGCACTCATATGGGACCACGAGGAGTTCGTACAGAAACTGGTGAAAGAATTAATACTCTAGAGAATCGACGCGCTTACATGAAACGGTGTTTTCGTCTCTCTTTTTCTTTTCAGGCCGGATGGATCACGATCAAACAAACAACAGAGAGGCAGTTAGTTTGCAAGGAATGGAAGGCGAGCGCGAAACGACGTTTACTCGCATTGCGTTGTACCACCATGACAACCAAGAAGTAAGCATCCGGGCGTCCCTGGAAAATTTCTCTAGATAATCACGATCGTCTCTACTGTCTCTAGGGCATGCGTTACACAATTCAAGGGTAAGACAACAAGTCAGAGAAATCAGAGAAACATACGATTGTCTAGAGCCAGGAATGTCTTTCATTGATTGCAGTGCAGGAAACGAAACGCACTGTGAACATCGTCCTTTGCCAGGAGATCTACGTCCATACTGGGGTTTCCTCATGAATGCCGATTTCGAGCGCGAGACAAACTACATGGGCAAGGATGCTTTTGAATTCACATTTCATGTAATATCACACAACTCTAGGTACATTGGGATAATTCTAGTGAACTGTGTGCATTAATTATGTAGAATATGGAGTCGAGGAGTGAAGGAACGATTCTTGTTGATGCTATGCAGACTTCCATTCCCTTGCTGGTGAACCATACGCACGGAGATGAGTTTGCCGAATCGACAGAGTACCGAACCTTCGTGCCAGGACCTCCTCCGGCATCCGATTTCGAAATTCCCGCTAGTTGTCGGGAGCGTCGAGTATGAACAAACACGACAAACGGACAACTAGCCGCTGTAATGCTTTGGATGTTGCCATTGCTTTGTCATTGAACGAATAGCGTCTACCTGCAGTGCGCTAAATATTCTACTATTTTATTTCAATTAGATTGCAGCTAGCTTTCGCCTGCTAGTCTCTTGCTGCTTCTGAAATCACTAACATACAATTACAGCACTAACTAGTTTTTCACAGTCTGGTTTTGAATGAAACCCAGGTCCCTAGCCCTCTAATTTGTAGCACAGAACAGACAAGTAATTAATTAGGTGTTGTCCAATGAGCAGGTGTCGCCGAATCACTTGTGGAATCGTCATTCGATCTCACGTGATCAGGCTATTCAGTTGTGTGGTGGTTGTTCGTTGCCTTTCGATTGGGTGTTGACGATGCTAAAACTAGTCTTTGCGCTAGTATTTCTGGCTCTGGCCAGTGGCCAAACGATACGTCCAAACATTTCTGACACATTCAAGTCTGAGGTAAGAAGATCCTACATGATGCTGTGGGCTAGACAGACGGTATCGGTACGTACCTAGAGCCACTTCGCTAGTACACAATGACATCAGTGCTCCTTGCATTTCTTCGATTGTTTGGAGTTGAGATTGCTAAGCTAGACCTCTAGCGAGAACGCTAGGGTGCGGTGTGTTTGTCTACAGTACTGGCCGGGCACTTGTCGACATGCAAACCTCTGAACTGAATTAACTCAAGCGTTTGAGTTGAAAACGCGAGCAAGTAACAAGCTATCGAGACAGTCGTATTCTTTGACGAACGCGTTCAGATTCGAGATTTAGTTTCGAATGACCCGAAATATACATGAGGTGCGACTGCATGGCAACACCGGTACATCTTGACTAGTTACTGCACTGTGCTGCACGTGTGATGATACTCATTGACAGATCTCTAAGCTAACTGTATTCTTGTTAGATTGATGTGGAATTTCATGACGTCGATGGACTGCATTTCGGAGACGGTAGAGTAGCAACATCGACTCGTACTGCACATACCTAGTCACAACCGGTCGATACACGTTGTTATGCAGGTCTGTGGGACTGCGACTATGCCAACGACATGGCAGTCGAAAATTACACACTGGACGAGGGAGGCAAAAAAAGAATGGTCGAAGTACTTCAGCGCTACGATATGGTACCATACTGTTTGCATGTGAACCTTCCATCATCACTATCCACCTGTAGACGTGACCGTCATGTATTGTGCCGGTCCTGGTACCGGTGTGATAGAAAGAAGTCTTTGAAATCAACTCTTACGGTCATCACGACTGCAGTCATCGCACTGTAAGCGGTCACTTGTCCAGCGTCTTCGGCTTTCTAAAGAATTCGACCTATAGAGGAGAGCAGCAATACCACCATCGAACCTACCAGATGTGGGGAGTCGAGGCTAGTGCAACGTTTATTAGACAAACTCTATCTAACTTTAACTCTATGTATAGGCAGGAGGAATCATAGTTGAAGTGGGTATAGAGAATGCCACTCCTGATCGACCTTACATTTTCAGAAGGAAACATGCTGCTGACGAAACATTTTATTTCTTCCGGTCGTTTAATGCCACTGAACCTCCTGCTTCTGTATTTGCCATTCCTTCCGACTGTCGCTGAAGAGAACGAGAACGAAGCATTTAGTTGGATTTGTCGGTTGTCAGTCAGCTAACACATTGTCTGACGCAAGAACTGAAGATAGCTTTTGCGTGATTTGTTGCATTTTTGAATTTCCTTGATTACTTTGTTTGAGAATTGAGCTTGAGTTAGTGGTGACTCTCGATCTGTATGGGCCATCTAGATCAACATAGGATGCAACATAGGATGCAAACAAACTTACACATGTCTAGGTGTGATAGTTAACACACTATACTATGAGCCACCAAACTCAAAACACCAGCAATAACATCTACGCGTTGCTTTAGAAACTAATCGTTTACCCATCTCTGCAAGTATTTCTCAATTACTGCATTCATGCATTGAGCAATATATCTGTTTGATAACTAGATAATAGGAGATAAAGTAAATATTCTATATTGTAAAACAGGTTCTTTTTGTAAGAAAAATCTATTAACCAACATGTTGGTCCTTATCATCAGAAATCTATCTTATCTTAGATATTCACTGGTTCTAAATGCTAAGTTTTATAATTGCTATTGTTTGTGTTCTTATACATTAGGTACTTGTTTATGTACTGTAAAGTCTAGGCGTTACTTCGTTTCACAAGTTTTGTGTGGAGGAGGTAAACTGTTCACACACTCGGCGCACGCCCAGTTCCAAATTCCAAAAACAAGATCAAAAGTACCGTCAATTTCACGTGACTTACTCAGTGTGATTGCATGCGTTGACATTTGACATTTGACTTGCATCTCAACAACAATGAAGCTCCTCATCGCCTTCCTGTGTATCACCGTGTCCACATCTCAGACGCCACCCGAGCGTCCTGTAATCTCGGAAACTTTCTCGTCAATGGTACCGAAATCAGTCAATGCGAACAAGTATATTAGTCTCATTACAAACCTCATTGCGTTTTCCTAGACTGACATCGAATCCCACGAACCAGGAAGAGTATTATTTGGAGAAGGTAGAGTATGCTTGCCTCAGAATCTATTTCAGCTGCTGCGACACCCTTGTATACATATGTGTAACATGTGATCATGTAAACCAGGGATATGGGATATGGACTATCAAGGAAACAAGGCAGTAGAAAACTACACGCTGCGAGAAGAGGGACCAAGTCGAAGAGTCCTCAACCTTCAACGATATGACATGGTAGAGCAGTGAAACGTAGTAGTCTATATCTATTATCAATTAATTAATTAAAATTCATCTCTCTATTGCTAGGGCGAGGTCTACGAAATTAACGCCTACGGACACAACCAATGCTCTCATCGCGAAGTGACTGGTCACATTGTCAGCGTGTTCGGTTTCCTAGAACAAGCAGAGTACATGGGCATTATACCATTCCGAAACCATGACTTTGAATTCTGGAAATATTCTGTGAGTGGAGAAAATGCCACATATTTATTTCTACTTGCAATTGCATGGCTACCTAGTTATGTTATGTATCACACCAGATTACTCAGGTGTAGTTCCTTCTAGGGGCTGGGGTACACAAACACGAAATAGGTACAGTACCAACAGAAAATACACAACACACACTAAAGCTACCAACTACACTAATAATTTCATACTTCTAACACATGCCAGTCCCGTTTTTTCAGTTCGTAAGTTGACTAGTATGTGTGTGTGTGTGTGTGCGTTTATTTCTAGGCTGGCGGATTTATCCTTGAACTTGGTGTTGATGAAGAAGATCGGAATAGACCTGCTGTCCTAAGAAGACACCACGCTGGTGGAGATACAGTAATTTACTTCAGAGAATTCAACAGCACCACTCCGACCGCCTCAGTCTTTGAGATCCCACCCGATTGTCGGGAGACATTAAATACTGTCCAACAACTCTAGTCAATCACGTGGGCAGTGACTCCTAGCGCTACACTTACCTGCTTTTGCGTGAGCGGATTTGTTTGCTTCAGCATATTTTTAGATTCTTTTTTAGTTTTATTGAACGCTGATCTTTACACAATCCTTTCATGTTTTGATTTTTGGATGTCTGAATTGGCTCACATTATGGTGCAATGATGTCTCAACTAGAGTTTCCTATACCAGTGTACTGTATGTTGCACCCACGCACAATGCATACCATGGGCGCGTTCGATTGGGCTCTTCCAGCCTCTTCCAGAAGAGGCTCCGTGTGCACACCCCTCTCCAACTTCTACAGTTCTGCCCCTATAGTCGAAAGAGCCAACTCTACCGACTCTGCTGCTCACTGGAAGAACGCACCCCTCTTGAAGAGGGGCGTGCTCTTCCAGACTCTTCTGGAAGAGGCTGGAAGAACCCAATTGAACGGGCCTCATGCCATACTTCACGTTTTCATTTTAGAATACATACAACAGATAGTTGGGAAAATGTGTTTGAAAAAAGAAATTTTATGAAGAAGTGAACACAACAAGTCTGGTTGTGTTCTCTTCAGATATATTACACGTTTCACTGCATGCTGAACGATTCTTTCAATCTGCAAAAGTGAAGCCATACTCTTATCATTAAGATTGGATAAGACAACAAATGGTAATCAGTACTAAATTACTGTTGTTGATTACCTGAAGCAACTGTCATCCAACCATGAAAAAGTCTACACAACTACATGTCTGAAAGCTCTTCCTTCATCCACCCAGACTGAACTTGTTTTAGAAACAGTCCACAAGGTTCCCGAATTAATACCTATAACAAGAGCATCATACCTCAGTTTATACCTATTGTCTACGTACTCTTATAAAAAACGTAGCAACTAGAGCAAGTGGGAAAAATTTTGAGGCAGGCTGGACACTGTGTGGCCATCTTAAATACTTGAGAACTACAAATATGCAATTTTGTCACTTGACTTGCCAACAGAGTAGCTCACCTTATGCAGTTGTTCAAAAGTCTCTGCAGCCATCAGCTGCTCTCTCAGTAGTCTCAGTATTGCTAAGCAGAATCTCTGCATTGCAAACAGTGCCCAATCCGCAAGAAAAAGCTGGTCCCAAATGAACATCACACTGTGATACTCTAAAACACTAACAAACCCCTAAAAACACAAATAATTGCTTAGTTGATGTCAGACAATGATTAGTTGTGAGGATGATGTCCATGCACTAACTTACTTCTGTAACCCATTTTCTGATAAAGATTTCTGGTCCAAAAACTGATGACTGCCCACTGCTGTCTGAAGCAGCCAACTTTGCCAAAAACTCCTAATACAATGTACTACTATTACATAAACATATTTAGATGCACAACATTACAAAACAAAACTAACTTGATGTTGTCCCAAATTGGCCTTCCTAGTCACTGAAACAAGATGCAAATATAACCGCTCATCAGCTCGTTGTATAGTCCTAATGACATCACTGCTCATATCACTGATTGCTTTGTGAGATGGAAAACAGTATGTAACAACTTCATGTAGTCGCCATGCCAATTCCACGCAGTGATGCTCATCATCTAGAAATGATCGATAGCAAAAATTGTTCTATAGTTTTATCGTTTTCTGTGGTTCTTTACTTTCAATACGTTTCTTGTCCCAAAACGCTAATACAACCGGAAATGAAAGATAAATATGTGTCGGCTCATATGATTTGTTGTATATGTACAAGCAATTGAGAATATTTTGAATTACAGTTTTCCACTGAAGCATTTCATCAAGTTGATCGGACAGTGGCAGAGTGGTACGATAAGCCTAGCATAGTACAACATTGTCACATCAGTCAGTTAGTTACACACACGCATGCTCGTGCGTGCACACACACACACACACACACACACACACATGCACACACAAGCAAACAAATAACAAACAAAAAATACAAAAATTGCATGTTGCTACAACAGTGACTGAAGGAAGAAAGACACCATGTGAGAGCACCAAAAATAATAATAAATTTTCCACGCATGCACAAATATATGTGTACTGTATATACGTGTAAGTGGCACACAAGTAGAGCAAACTAAAAGGTCAACTATTTACTGATACGCAACAAATCCAGTAATAACTAATTCTCAATTTCCTATTTAATTACAAACACATACATAGAATAATAAGTCACGACCTGTCTGCACACTCAACTACTCTTATTCACCTGCTCTACTGATCTCTGTATTAATCCCGAGATCGGTGATTTCAGTGGCGATTTGTGTGCGGCAGTGTCCATTACTCTTTGTATGGTTTCCATAAATCTCTTCTTCCTCACATCGACACTGCTCACCGTTTCATTTCCCCCCAATTCTTTCTTTGCTATCCGAATCAAGTTTGCTATCATACTGTCTAATGTTAGAGACCATACACATCCACGTAGAGTGTCAGGCAACAGTCTCCCGTATATTGTTTTGCAGATAGATTTTAGTTGTTCCGGCCGTCTCTGCAAAAGGCAAGCCAACGCTGATCCAATAGTTTCACTCTGATATAACCCACTGTCACCAGACGTTCCTCGTATCTGCTGGTTGACTCGTGACACGACCAAACACTTACAAAATTGTTCAAATTCTTGTACTTCCACACACGTTGATCCAGCAACGTCTTTAAGTACAGTATCAGATGCATTAGACAGTAACTGCTTGGCTAGCACCCGAGCTTCCCGTTTAGTTTGTGCCTGCATAAAAGGAAGCTCTAAGACCATCGGTTTGTCTGGCCAAGACCGAAAGTATTGACGAACAAAGTCGTCACCAAGAAGCTCATAGAGTGCCTGCCTAATCTCTGGACGGTCTAGCCTCGATTCCAATAGTCCAGCTAACTTCTCACAAATTATATTGCTAACTTTGTGCCACGGCGATGACGGCAATAAAGTCTCTTGAAGACATGAATCAAGCCACGTCACTCGATGTTCACATACAGAATCCATCGTTACTGTAAAGCTTGATGTTAGAGTACAGGTAAGAGTTCGGGTGCTTCCGCCCCGTAGCAGTATTTGGCTTGTGGATCTCGGTAAGAATTCTCGTGTTGAACACTCTGGAATACAAACAATTACTAATAGTTTGTTAAGTATTACATCAAATAACATTTGTGTCCTATGGATACGTAGTGACAGTTTAAACTATACCTAGCACGCTTGACCAGGGATGGCCAAATGCAGCCTTTAACCTGTTACGTGTGATCGCTTTAAAAATCTTTGGTGCAATAATGATCATGCAGTAAGAAGTCTTCCATTGTTTCTGTCTGGAAGCTGCGAGGCAATTGCATGAATGTGCCAGCTTCTGTTGCAAAGTATAAAACTGGTTAATTTAATTAGATATACACTTTTGAATGAGCGGTAAGTGGGATGGCTACAAACAGCCTGATGCTTGTGTGGGCCTTTGGTAACTGAAGCCTTGGCCATCCCTGTGACCTAAAGTCTCTAGTGTATAAAACAGGCCATTAAAATTGTAGGTATATGGACTCATATGTGACCAACATTGCAGTATACTACTTTGTGCTGGTAACACAAGAGAACTGAAGTGGTGGTGGTAGTGGTGTGTGTGTGTGTGTGTGTGTGTGTGTGTGTGTGTGTGTGTGTGTGTGTGTGTGTGTGTGTGTGTGTGTGTGTGTGTGTGTGTGTGTACATGTACTTATAAGAGTGGAAAATACCAGAAACATCCACTTACCAAAGAAGACGTCCTACACTTGGCAAGACACAATTCAAACTGATCACGAACGGCTGATATAACGGTATGAACCGATACAACGGCTCGACTACGAATACTTCTCAAAAGTGGCTGCTTGTCAGGATGAAGACAACAAGAAATGCAGTGTTCATACAGACCACAACATCCAGTGTCCTGACAACCAGTACAAGCGAATCTCTGCGTTGAGTGCCTGTTCGGATTACAACAGCCGTTAGGCTTCACATCAATGTGCCGACACACGTACCCGAGTTCGTCTGTGATTAAATTTCGTCCTTGTTCTGAGTTACGACAATGTGAAAGTGACGTCAAATTGGCCAGAGGTAGCCACACAAACTGAGCAGGAGCGATTTCTGACGCCTCCTCGATATCTTCAGCGGTCTCGGGAATGGTAATCCAGATGCCCACCAAAATAAGGCAAACGAGAATAGCCGTCCACCACCGATGGTGCAAGAGAAGACGAGATCGTCTTAGCATCTACCAAAGCACCATATCCGGGAGACCATACAGTTCGAGAGGCCTCGCGTGTTCCGACCTTTGTTTGAGTGTGACTGTCATCATGGGATCGATCACGAGCTCCATTGCTGAGAACATGAAATCCGCTATGCAAGAAACGATGGACAAACAGCAACAGGTTATGGTCGAGAATCAACGGAAGATGGTAAGGACCCGTTTGGGGCAACTGTACGCAAATTACCTCGATCTACAGTGGATCGACATCCGTTGTGTCTGACAACAGGCAGAACGGCAACTGCAGATGCAGAACGAAATGCGTATTAGGATGTTTGCGACCCAATTGGCAGCAGCAAGAGAGCGACTGTACTGGTATGGAGCTTTCTACGGTTTGGCAGCCGCCGGAATGTTGGCAGGGCAGAAACAAATTCCATTGCTGAAATACTAATTAACGCAAACACTACTAAACGACTTGTTGACTGTAGTTTTGCCAAGCGCCGCAACCCTACCATACTGATACCCTTTCTACCTCTCACGTTTGTTGTTGGCTACCAGGCTGATTTTGCTTATGGGTCAAAGATTGGCAGGATTAGAGGTGATACTATGATAGATATTCTTTGTTGAATGCCTGCAGTTTTCATTTATCTTGTGTATGTAGCGATGGCTGAGGAGACCATGGAAAAAGAGATGGGGTTGCTTGCTCTCCCCACTGGCCTACCAACTATTGATAATATTGACAAGAAAATTGAAATGACAAAATCAAAGATGTGACATGGAGACTAAAATTTTAACTTATTAACTACATTATATCACTCTGATTGTATGGAATTAATTAAAATTCACTAGGTACATCAGTGACATCACAGCCGTTGAGCATAAATCGACCATTGCAGTGGAATCAGTTAATAGATATAAACAAGGCAAACTGGAATCAAATACATATGAAGAACGCTATTAATTAAAGTGCCTTCGGTAATCACTAGCATTAAAACATGTGGAGTCAGTCAGCAAGAAGTAATGTGCTATAAACTTGCATATCCGACATGACAGCAAATGTTCATTGTTAATATTGATTTTGAAGGTAATTTGTAATGATTGTGTATAAAGTACCCTGCTGCAGCCAATGAGATGATTAAAGTGTTATTGTTGCACACACTGTACACCATTGGACATAGTCAATACATTAATGTATTAATATCTTCAGAATGTCGAATTGATGATTAATCAGAACAGGTTAGTTAATTACAGTTTTATCACAAATATCCTTCTGTAAGGTCAGAATAATTGCATTGCCATAGTTGTCGACCCATCTCTCCACAGAGGGTCCACTGCAATGGCAGCACGACACAAAGGACACGTCCGCTCTCGATCAAACCACATCGCAATACAGGCCTCGCAAAAAATGTGCTGCAGACAGAAACAAACCGTAACAAGTACAACACCACGAATGAAAAGAGAGACTCTGCACCTTGCAGTGGAGAGAAATTGGCTCGGTTAAATCGTCTTGACAAATAGGGCAACTTCCACCAGCGACAGCAAGCTGCTCTTTACTTGGTCGTACGCCATATTGCTAAAACCAGAACCTGTACTACACGTATTCAAAACCTGACACGTCCTGTTGTATAACATACCCGATCTTGACGAAAAGCTGCTATTGCTAATTTGAGCTCATTCAGTTTTTCATACACAGCAGCACCCTACAACACAACCGTAAATTGGATATGTATGTGTATGTGAGCTGATAGACTACAAACTCCAGTCTGCAGTAGATTCTGACCCATAATGTGGTCTGTGCACACAACAAACGAAAAGCCACATCATAAAACACATTCCAAAGATCGTTACATTTCATGTGAACTCTAGTATCAATACAATTTTAGAAAACCTACTCTCCACCGACGGAAAATGCAGTGAGCATGTGAGCAAAGCACTGTTACTGGTTTACTGCTTCAATTAACATTCAAGTGCTATAGGTCACTGTATATACACGTAAAAACAGCAAACTGTAAACGTCAGGAGCTGCTTTTCAAGGTTGCACCCCAGCCTTATGGTTGGGCTCCTGTGTGTTACAGAGAACTATGGGCCTATGCTAGCAACCAAATATACAACAATATGCACACACAATCATTGAATATGTTGTGTACAGATACACAGACAGACAGACAGGCAGACAGATAGACAGACAGACGAACGAACATTGAAAACAACGTTGACTTAGATATCTCCCTCGCCCACCCATGGAGTAGTGACATCTTTCCATCATCTGCTGGTGTTAGTGGTGCTGCTGCAGAGAGGAGAGCAGACAGAAAGAAAAGACATACAGCAAACCAGCAATTACCAGGTGGCACAATTGCCACTGTAACCCCACTGGTAGCGGAGCGTTTTGGAGCTTGGGGGGGATCGATGGATGGAAACTCCTGTGCAAGTTATCAAAGAAGTCATCGGACAAAGTGGGACGACCGAACGCTGCGGAGTTTATCAACTTCTGGTTCAAACGCTTTCTGTTCAGCTCCAGAAGTGTAATGCTAGAGTCATCTCTAAAAAGCTATCTTCACTGTCTGAAGACAACAGATGTGACCTCTTTGCCACTCAGTACTTCAGCCACTAGCTGGTACTGGAGGCTTTTAAGTGTAGTGCTCATTTTGTTTTACAAGAGTTTCAATTTTAGCTTAGCTTAGTTGATAAACACTACTAGTAGTTGGACAGTACATAGTACCCTGCATTGCAAAATGTATCATAGATAAAAGTTCAAATATATGTAATTGACAGACAGGCAGACAGACAGACAGACAGACAGACAGATACATAAACAGACAGACAGATACATAAACAGACAGACACATACACAGACAGATTCATACACAAACAGATACATAAACAGATAGACAGATACACAAACAGACAGACAAATACAGACAGAGATGCTTATTCACTACAACTTTGTTTCCGTCGATTTGACTTGTGTAACTCGACCCATGGGTCGAGAACTCACTATTTAGCTGTGGTGCCTTTTACTGATATTCACTGTATGGTATTATTAATGTTGAAAAATAAATGAAAGACAGACAGACTAGACTGTCTTCCATTCAAGAAAATTCCCAGTCTTGTCATGAGGCTCTTCTCGTTTCAGGTCACTGCAAGGTAAAGGAGCTGGGGCCTGGCTGGATTCTATTCCAACCTCAACAAAGTTTGCGCTGAATGCTGCCGACTTCTGTCTTGCAACTCGTTTGAGGTTGGGGTGTGACATGCCCCTTGCTGCAGCTCTTGATAGTTGTGAGTGCGGTCAATCGCTGGATAGTAAAGGATATCACTTGCTAACATGCAAACATGAAGGTGGACAGGACACATGGTTCCATTGTAAATGTGTGAACAAATTGTTTGAGTGATCTCGACGTTACTCACAAAACAGAGCCTAGGCACCTATATGATGGCAACCATTGTCGACCAGATATTGTGTATTTCAACCCTCAATCTGGCACTGACGTTGAATTGAATAGCTCGCTTGCCCATCCTTAGAATGGTGACATCCTATCACTCGCTTCCAAGGAAGATGGTGCAGCTGCAGCTACAAGAGAGCAGCAGAAAGTGACAAAATATGGTCAACAGTTTGACATTTTTGGGAATTCTTCAACATGTATACCTGTTGTGTTTGAAGGTTTTGGTCGTTGGGGTGGAAGAGCTCAGAGTCTATTACGTGATCTATCAACCCTTTCAGTCAATGAAGATGGACAGAACAACAGCACTGACTTCATTGTATACTGGCGGCGCTGTATTTCCGTTGCGTTGCAACGGTGTAATGCAAGAGTAATTACTTGAAAACTTTCGAGACTTGCTCAGTGTAACTCATGTAACTTTGAGTCTTACTCGTTTCAGTTGTTTACGCATTAGCAGTTAGTTTTAGCGTAGGGCCTGTGGGCTTGCTTGTTTGTTTTACAGTTTAGTGTGTGTGTACTAGTTTCAATATATAAAATATATGTATTAAGACAGACAGACAGACAGACAGACAGACAGACATATGTATTGAAAGACAGACAACTACAACACAGGCTGACTGAGGAGTACATAAAATCTCTGTCAAATCGTTTTATTCAGAATTCATCTTCAACTAGAACCCAATCTCGAATGAAGTCCTTGCAAGGCAAGGTGCAGGAGCATGGCTCTTGACAGTACCATCATCATCGTCATCATCATGGCATGCACTATCTCCGTGCGATTTCCGCTTGGCATCCTTGATGAGACTGGGCTGCCAAATGCCTTTGGCTTCTGGTCAGTGACTGTGGGAAGAATTAGACTCAGATGGAGACCACCTAATAACACGTAAGACTGGGGGCGGCCCAGTAATCACCCATAACAACATGGTTTCAGCATGGTCACACTGTTTGAGTCAACTGCAATTACATCACGTAAAAGAACTCAGAGGAAGGTATGTCAATTCTGAAGACAGATCAGACATAGTCATATTTGATTCGGCATCGGGGGTGGATCTTGAATTGGACATTGCTCTAGCGCATCCCTGGTGTAATGAAATAGAAGGTTTATCAGCTACAACTCAGAGAGCAGCGGCAACCAGAAGAGAAAATTTGAAGATCAAAAAGTACGACCAGGAGCTCTTGCCTGGAGGGTTTCAACCAACATTTGTGCCTATCGTCTTCAAAACATTTTGGCTGTTGGGGAGAGAAAGCTGAAGACTATTTGAAGAAACTGTCACAGCTATCAAGAGACAAAGATGAAAAGCCAAATGCATCAACCTACAAGACATACTGGAGATCTGTGTTTTCTGTGTGTCTACAACGATCAAATGCTAGAGTGATTGACAGAAAAATAAAGAAGATTGTTTCAAGAGACAGCCACATAAACATAAATAGTTGTACGTAGAACCACGCCCTATTGGTTTGGGTAGTATTTAAAGTGCGTTCACGAATTAGAGCGACTGGTGGAATGTAGGGTACACCCTAAGGCGTGGCGTAGTGCTTGTGTAAAGGGCTGTTACGTTGTCACAAGAGGCAATTAGCATCTATGTTTCAGAGCGTATGGTGTCAATGACAAATTAGGTAACTATATTGTTACGTGAAAGTGTAGGTATGAACGTGTTGCCTCTGGCTGCCTCGCTGGCTTGAAACGCGGTTTGCTTCATGATACAATGATATACTAAAAATTGTACTTTTGCTATAAGCCATGACAAAAGACCTGGATGTTTCTATGCGCTCACTGGTTGTATGTGTCAGTTGCCTCTTTTAGGAACAACTCTAAGTACCAGATACATACACTCATTCACTTCTGGCTCAGAGAAGCGTCTGGAAACCACGAGAACTTGACTAATTTGACCATATCAGAACCAAACTCACCAACCATTTAGTGCATTCTTGAGCGTTGATGACATCACTATGAGGACTTTGACATTCCTGCTTCTTCTGACCTACAGTTATGCTGCACAGCACAACACCGGGATTGGTGGGTTTACGATGGAAAACATCAAGCGTCTGTGTAGAGAAGGTCTAGCAAACGTTACTCTCGGAAAGTGGGCAAACTGTGTGAGGCACGTACGTGAGAAGGTGGAGAAGCATTACAACACTACATGATGTGTTAGACGACGTTGTAGAGCAGATGGTCATTGAATTCGAAGTTGGTCCTGAATCAGAAGATTCGTCGTCGTCTGAAACTGAAAGTTCCAAGGATGAAGAGTAGAAACGGATCCTAGATGCACTCTTTCCTCACTAACTGACACCCCACCTGGGAAGTTTACTGTGTTGGGTTACTGTTAACAGCCTGCTAGCTATAACAATTATGTACTTAGCTTTATGCAATTAACCCTAATCCCACCTTAGTCCCGCCTTTCTCGGCCTCCTAACTCATTAAAATACAGGAAATTGGCTCTATTAACTTCAGTTACATCTCTGTAGCCCAACGGTGAGTGTAATTACATCCGGCAAGTGAAGAGCTTTCCATTGATACCAATATCTGCCCGGAGGGCAACATCTTTGTCACGCAAATGGCCACACTCCACCAGTCTCTCTAATGCGTGAACACACTTTAGTGCTTAGATGGTGTATAATAGTTCAATGTTTGAAAATATATGTATTGACAGACAGACAGACAAACAGACAGACAAACAGACAGACAAACAGATCTGTGTGACAAACTGATTGGTGTTACTGATCTGCGGTGTTACTGATCTGCAGAGTTCCATGCTTCTATATGTACTAAGACACTGTCATGTGGGACGTCTTGACCATTTACCTCGATCAATATGACCAAGCAGTTTATCTCATGCAGCTTCAATACATGATGGCTGGACTAGGAAAACTTCTTCAGTCTGCTATGCTGTAACAGTATAACATCAAGCCAATGGCATCAGGTTGTACTGCCAATCAAATACGGAGGTTTTGGGAAGACCTCTTTACAATCAAATATGCGCTTTGCCTATGTGACATCATGAGCTTGATCTATAGTGTGGTTACCGAAACGGTTCCCTGAAACTAATAGTCTAATAGATATACTGATTACATCAGCGTCAGATATGGGCACTGTCGGCTACTCTTTGCAGCAGGAATTGCCATCACAATTCACTCTGTCAAGCCTTCTGTCTACTAATAAAGTACAGCAAAAGTTAACACGTCAGTCAGTCAAGTCAGAAACTCAATCAAGAATAGACACTACCGCTGATGTCAGAGAAGCAGCTCGTCTCAGATCCCTCCAAGAGAAAGGTTCAGAAGCTTGGCTACAAGCCATATCTACAGTCCGCGTCAAAACTATTAACACATTTACGCTTGAAGGCGTGGCCATAGGTAGCATGAGCAGAAACGCATCTGTTTTCAGGTCACGTAGATTTTTTAGATAGAAGAGGCCTATTGTGTATGCTCGTAGGTTTGCTAGACTTTTGGAAACTCACAAGTGCATCAGTAACTTGTGTCCTCATTTCACTTATGATAGCATTTCCCTCGCTAGCGTAGCTCTAGACAAAGGCGCATTTGGCTAAATGTGCATTTAATGTACGGCAACAGATCCCAAGGCATGGGCAAGTGCCACTCCGCTTGGATTGCGTCTTCCATTTCATAAACGTTTTGAGGCCTATGAAGCTCAACATGCCGCTTGATGACCGCCCAGAAGTTTTCTATTTCGTGCAAGATATCTGGTGAGCTATAGCGGGTCAATCGAGAAACCGTGACGCCCAGAGTCTGGTTTTTCTAGCTCCACTAGCAGTGGAATTTTAGTTCTTAGGCATTGTGTAGCAACACTTGAGTCATAAAGTTCTCTTCGGAAGAACTGCATGATGACAACTTCCTGCGCTGCAAGCTGATGTGCAAGTTTGTTTGCTGATTTGTTGTTCCTTGTTACGTCATGTTCACTAATTGAAGCTGTTCGATGGTTTTCAGCTAGTTTTTGATCTTCCACGGGGAGCTCTGTATTGAATTCCTCCTCCAGTGTCCAGTCTTTGGAGAGTCAGCAAACAGTAGAGCGAGACACATGTAAAAGTTGGCAGATCTTAGATGGCTTCCTAGTACTGGAGCGGCACAGTAACTGACTATCGCTGCGCTGTCTTTCACAACTCGTTTCATGATGGAAAAGTTCTCTACGCAAATGCGCATACTATGGAATAGCTTTTGTGACTGCATTTCAGCTGTTTGAGAAAAAATTGGCACGGTTTCTTAAGAAATAGCAAAACTAGAAACTTTCCAAAAATAGTACAAGTAAACCGGAAATGTGTCAATAGTTTTGACGTGGCCTGTAGTTCATGTAAGTCGTACTAGAACCAAAACAATTTCAGTTGGGGGATTACATGAGGCTGGGTATCAACATGTCAATTGCCAAATGGATGGTCAAATGTGACTGCGGGAAGCCACTTGATGGAGATGGGTACCACCTCATCACATGTAAGTATGGCGAAGGGTCTGTCTGGACTCATAACACAATAGTTCAAACATGGTCTGAGTGCCTCAGCCAGCTGCATGTTGTTCACAAGATTGAACCAAAACACCATTCTCTGGATTGTAACAGCAGATCTGACACATACATGTATGTAGTGAATCCTGACTCCGGTAAAGAAGTGGAGTTAGACATCTCTTTGGCACATCCATGGGCACTTGACGCTCTTCCAAAAACAGCCCTAGAAGATGGGACAGCAGCAACTCGAAGAGAAATGCTGAAAAATGACAAATACACCAAAAGGTACGTCCTTGTGGAACTACACTGAATTTCATTCCTCTGGTGATGGAGCACTTTGGTCAGTGGGGGCAAGAGGCCCAAACATATCTCAACGAGGTCTCATCAACAGCAACATGGACAACTGAGTGCAGACAGGACAAGTTCAAGAACTACTGGAGGTCGCGATTCTCAATTGCGATGTAGCAGTGCAATGCAAGAGTGTTACTGCAGAAGATGAGCAGAGTCCAGTATAGTGGTGACTCAGTTGATGCCATTAGCAACTCTGTTAGGTTACCGTAAACTGTTTGACTCTTAGTCGTACTTAGGGACTTCTTGGGTCCTAGTTTTCTTAGAACTTGCTGATTTTTAGCGTAGACTGTAATAATGTCTTGTATAAGAAATATATGTATTGACAGACAGACAGACAGACAGACAGACAGACAAATAGACATACAGATCGAAAGATAAAAGACAAAAATACAGCTACGTACCTTTAGCAGAGCATAAAGCACAACAAAGATAATCGCAAGAAGCAAGCTGGCGTTGTCGTGATACGAAAAAAAGAATGAAACCCAAATTATTATCGGAATCAACATCCGGTAACTCTGAGATATCTGCTCCAGCAACATGTAATATCTGCCCTACAATAATTTATTGATATTAATTAATCAATACCAGAACGGAAGTACAATGACAGATACCTTCTTTCTTGCTGGCAAACACTGTTTACACATACAGAGGACTAAACACTTGAGTACCATAGTTACAAAACGAATTACAAAGTCTAGCAACAGATAGATTACTGAGTCGTTACAATGACACTCCTACAACGGTTAGAGCTCACCGGTTATTCCTAAACTCCACATGATGTTCCACATGTCAAGATAAAGATATGGCTTTTGAAAAATTAAACTAAAATTTTAAAAATGCCTTGTGAATACAACATCCAACGTAACGCATTTTGAATCTCTTACTGACCATTTGTACAACTGCTGTGAATGGAAGACATAATAAATAAAGAAAATGTTGCCCGACAGCAAAACAATGACTTTTACAACTTCGAATATTTGGCATCGATCCTAACACACCAAGAGAAACAGAGAAAGAGAGTGATTTGTGTACTACGTGATGTATATAACACCTGGAGTTACCTGTAAAGACACTTGCTGTTTGATCAGTCTGTTGGTTTGAGCAAACATGAACCACAACCCAACAAACACACACACACCTGAAAAATTACATAAGACTCGTGCATCTAGATACCAAGATTTTCTAACATTTATTTACAATCAATTAAGTTCAAATATTGCTTTCAGGTCATGCGTTGTAAAAAACAAAATCAAGAAATCACTTGATTGATTGACTATACTATAAACTCTGTACACGGGCTAGTTAGAAGCATGAGATGTTACATCTGAGAGAGATAATAAACTGCAAGTTGATAGCTTTTGTGTGTAGATGTTCGTAATTGTTTTGGTATGTCAGCTTGTGTGCATATGCAAGCGTGGCGGATCACTCTAGAAAGTGATGTGACGAAACAAACTGATTGGCCTAAAACCATTTGCATCATGTGATATGATGCAAAAAGTCGTAGGGCGATTGCCATACTGCACCCGCTCCGCAGCCCTTGGTAAGTATATATAAATAGTTGTTACTTAATGTGTAGCATCAGCAGTTGTAATGCCCTGTGAGGAAACTACACCATTATATTTAGCATGATACAGTTAGGGTATATGTCATACCATATCATATAACTATCACATGTAGTTATCATTTTGTCTTTACTAAGTACACTATAAAATTCTACCCTACAGTGTACCAGTGAAAGGTATGTGACAGTGATGCAAAGGGAAGGTCAAGAAAACCATACATGTGAGACACGTGTCAAACACAACAACTATTGGGAAAGTCAAACAGACAGAGAGAGCAAAGAGTGGCTGCTGAAAGCAGACATACACGTGTTATTCAATCTCACTACTAGGTTTCTCGAGTTCTGAATACCTAAGAAATGTCAAGAACACCGACATAAGATAATAAACAATAAATGCCAAATATCAATAGTCCAGGGTATGAAATCGCCCCAAATAAAATCCGCCAATATAGGTTTCAAGGGAAATGCAAAATAAATCTAGAGTCGTCAATACTTCATCTTATGGCTATTTTTGCTGCAAGAGATGATCTACAACACACATCCTACTACTTTTAATTAATTAATTAACACAAATTTCCAACCTAGTCGGTGATCCCAAAATACTTTGACTAAGAAGATCAGCAAGAAGGGAATGATTCTCTGTAGCCATCGTACAACCAGTCGCACTTCAACACCGGCCTCTTCTCCTTCGCTGTTCTGATCTCTAGGCTCTACAGCAACCGTTTCATACTCAAAATTCGGTGAGCTCGAACTACGAACAGGCGCACTGCCCAACGACGAAGCCGGAACGGGAAGATGATACGAAGGAGATGACAAAGACGCTGCTGAGTCACTGCGTCTGTGTGCGAGAGATCCGTTGGATGAAGTGGAAGGATAAGCGACTTGTTCAAGACTCTCAAATGGTGACGTTGTAGAAGAATATGCTGGTGTGACGGGTTGTGACTGTCCTCCACCGTGTGTAGAGTGTGTGGTGGCGGCAGAAAGGCCCGTCAGCTCTACAAATGCTGTGCGAAGTGGTTCCAGTGTCGTGACGAGACCCGACGCGTTGCGAGCTAGCGTCCAAGAAGCGGAGCGTGCGTGAGTCCTGTAGAGTCGATTTCCTCGATCTGGATGCTCTCTGTCCATTTTTGTATTGTCGATTTGCGCACGCGCAAAATAGCCGCAAATACTGTAGCTATAGCGCGTTACTTGAGGAGAGAACTGGGCATAGCGATTAGCAGCAGCACGGTACATGTAACTCACAATCTGCCCAATATTACAGTTAATGCTCTATTGAATATATTTTGCCTAAAGAATTATCAATCTGAGAGTAGGTTTAATTAATTAATTAAGTTTCTAGGCTATGCGCATGCGTAGGTACAACTAAGCCTACGTACGTAATGTCTATCTTCACTCCGACTAACCAGATACGACTAACTAATGTGGCTATAGTTCGTATGAAAAGAGGTGGAAAGCGATTCGAAATTGCTTGTTATAAAAACAAAGTTGTCTCTTGGAGGACCGGAACGTAAGAACTAGAAATGTGACACTAAGTTTTGTTGCTTTCAAAGACAGAGTACTTACGTATGTAGGGAGAAAGACATCGACGAGGTTTTACAGACACACACGGTGTTTGTCAATGTTTCAAAGGGTCAAGTGTCTAAAAGGGATGATTTGCTACATTCATTTGGAACAGATGATCAGACTGAAATTTGTAAACAGGTACGACAGCCGTGTAGATCACGATTAATTTGTATATAAACAGCTTGTTGAAAGGCCATTGCTTTAGTACGATAGTTAGTTCATTCCTTGCAGTTTTGACGGGAACTAAGGTTTAATTAAGAGTTTGTTAATTCAGACAGACAGACAGACAGACAGACTGTTAATTAAGTAGCTTCCTTTAAGTTTTACTCATATGGGGCTAATGTATTATGTAGTAATTATTATGTAGTGAACTTTAGGTTTCCTTTAGAGTTTGATGGAAATTTCATTGTAATGGAAATATATGACAGTCAGACAGACAGACAGACAGACAGACTTTAGCTTGTATTAGTTCTGATTTATGAAATGTATTTCTTTGACAGATTGACGACAGATTTTTATACAAATATTTATTAGAGATTTTTATTTGTTTATGTATATATACATACAGACATCAAACGTGTAATCACAGTATTCTTGATAGGTTGAATTTACAGCCCAATGGGTTGTATACTGAGCTGGCGTTCTATGTAGTTTGCCACTTTGCATGCCGATGTACGATTAATTAACTAGTGTATGTACAAAATAAATGGATTTGGACAGACAGACGGACAGACAGACAGACAGAAAGAAAGAACCTAAGAATCAATATATAGACAGTGAAGACAGACCAGACATAATAGTATAAGATTTAGGAATGGGTGCCAATGTTGAACTCGATTTCTCTCTGGCACACCCATTTAGTAGCGATACAGTGGTAAGAGCATCGAGAGAGGACAGATTTGCAGCTGCAAAAAGAGAGGAGAAAAAATAAATAAATATTCAAATCAACAGCATCCAGGGTCATGCAAAGCTACCTTCATTCCATTGATTTTTGAACATTTTGGTTGTTGGGGAGAAAAGGCAGACAATTATTTGAACCAGCTGGCCAAGAGATCAAGAGATGTAGAAAGTGGATCAAGTGAAGCACAGTTTAGAAGACAATGGAGAAAGAGACTATCAATATGCCTTCAGAAGTCCAATTCCAATGTAATATTGAGAAAACTTAGAAGAATTGCAGAGGGAATGAAGAATTGGACGATAGTGAAAGAGACATTCAGAACATCATTCATTAGAGTTTTAGTAGTATTTGATCTGTATGTTTCAGTAGATGGACATTTAGCTTAGCAGTTTTACCTATAGTATTCTTGTAAATTTGCTTTTTGTGTTCAATAGTGAAAGACAGACAGACAGACAGACAGACAGACAGACAGACAGAGTTTGTTAACACTACATGTTGTCTAAGTCTGTATTATGCTTGTGTTGCCGTTCTCGTTCCCACTTCTGTCTTTAATAACAATCCAATAACAATCCACTGGTTTATCTTTGTCTGTCTCTGTAATGGCTTTGATTTGAAAAGTTACTCTACCAATAACAATCGCCAGCTTTATACAAGATTTAAACAAAACAGTCAGTCAGTCAGACAGACAGACAGACAGACATCCAGACAGACAATGGTGTATAATAGGTCAATGTTTGAAAATGTATTGACAGCCAGACAGACAGACATACAGACAAATCACTGAGAGTGATCACTATTTTAACAGTTAATTAATAAATATTTAATTTTTCTATCTTGTGTTTATGTTTTAGGTTGCATAGCCAATTATGTAATAATAGTATATACTTTTTGCACTACACATGCAGTTTCCTTTAGGGCATGAGAAGAAAGAAGAAAACAACAAAAGCAAAAACAACTAAAACTAACTTAGAGAAACTGATAATTTTTTTTCTAGTTTCTTGTCTAAGTTCCTTCATAACTTTTCATGTGCTGTAGTCAACCATAATACTAAATGTGTTGCTTACAGTCGTGACATGACAGAGAAGAATGTATTGTACACGTTGTACATCTTCATTGTGCTATAGAACTCTTTCTCACTTGTGGCTGACTGCATGTTTTCTTGATAGATTTTAGCTAAGGGGGAACTGCAAGTTTCCGAGAAAGAGCGGCATAGTCAACTTGAATCCATGTTCCGTGATATTGCAACAACTGTGGCAGACATGTGTGTAAACCCAGAGACGAGACGACCTTATCCGGTTGGTGTGATTGAGAGAGCAATGAAAGATGTGCATTACTCAGTCAAGCCAATGAAGAGTGCAAAGCAACAGGTTTGTCTGTTTTCATATACAGCTAGACATTGCACAGTACACAGCATGTCACTCACTGCCAGCTGCAGGTCACTTGCATCATATGATTCGATGAGATTTCTGGATTTGCTATTTGGTCTGTCTTGAAGGCAGAGAGCCACCCACCTACATTGTTCTCAGCGTGTAGCAGACACTGTGGTCAAACCAAGGTGATGGTGCTTAGTAGTAGACTTGCCTCCATAATGGCAAATTTGCTTTACAATGCAACGTTGTGGGCTATCCTGATGTTTCAATGTGTCATCGGACTAGTGACATATGTGACATATGTGACATATTCTGCTTTGGGATTGGGTATTTGCTTGCATGTTGTACAGTGTTTAGTGTACCATCTATATACATAACCACAGATTTGTATTCATCAACCCACGTGACTTTATTATGAAGTAACTTTCTAATAGTTGTTTCAATAAGCATTTTGTCACTGCGTTTGGGGTGTTATTCAGGCTCTAGATGTTACACGTCTGTTGAAAGAGACCATGCAGATTGAACGAGCACGCATGAAGTTGTCTCTTGTCGCACCAAACAAGTTTGGAAAGAGAGCCAAAGATAAACTAACTCCACACATTGCTGTGATAGAACGAGAGAGCTGGGAGGGTGGTGGCCTTGAAATGGTAAACATTTCAAAGTGAATGAGCTTGGTGGATTAACTACGGACTACTGTGGCATTTAGGTCTGCTTGATCGATCCTGGACAGTTCCGAGCAATTGATGAAATAATACGAACAGAAACCAAGGGTACAGGCACATTAGAACTGATCAGTCTAAAGGATGTTGAAGAAGGAGATGAACGGTTTGAATAGAATAGGTTTGTTTGCACACAGAGGGCCTACGGTTTAGTAACAAAGAACAATGTAAGATGTTGAATACTATTGTACCTGAAGAATTGTTCGTGTTAGTCTGATCTTTCTATTTGTTATTTGCTACCACTTGGCAACTTTCGAATTTACACAAGCATTCACTGACAAGAGAAATCTGCAATAGGCAAGAGAGGGAGGTTATGAAACTATGTACTAGTCATAGGCTTAGTACAGTACAACGCTCGTTCTGTTTACTAGCGATGTACTTATCAGTGATCTAGCCAATTGGTTATAGACTTTTCTGTGCCCCTCTACTAAACACATTATTGTTGATACATTGCTTGAAGAACGTGCAAGTAATGAAGAAGGCACCTGCTGTGTATAGTTGAGAGTACGGAAATGGTCCAAAAACCTGCCACACCTGACATGCTGCCTTGTAACGGGGTTTCAACATGTTTAATAAATACTAATTTTAATAATTACAGTATCCCTTTAAATGTTGCTGCTGTGTGCATGCAGGTGTGTGTGTGTGTGTGTGTGTGTGTGTGTGTGTGTGTGTGTGTGTGTGTGTGTGTGTGTGTGTGTGTGTGTGTGTGTGTGTGTGTGTGTGAAATTCTTCATATGTAATCAGTACTGTAGCTTGCAACTGTTTACTTCGATTTATTTCTAAACTGTTGAAATGTTTCTCAAAATCTTGTGACAAATCTCCTTTATGTTTGTCTCCCTACTTCAAGCACCACAAATCAACTAACCAGAGTACAATGACACACATTGCAACAAGTGCATGTTGTAAGAAACAGACAGGTGCAACAGTACACGTACATGCCTTTACAAACGTTTGCCTCAGTAAGTTATTGACATTCTCAGTTGAAATCCTAGAAGGCCCAGTATACATACAAAGCACATAATGATCAATCTATCCAAGCTGCAAGCATTCTAGTTTCAAATTGTCTAATATACTAATATCATTTGACAGTGGCAGGTAAGAGACACAAAATTGAATTGTAATTTCCTTAATTGTTAATAAACCTGATAAACGCGGGGCTGTGTGCAAGTAACAATACACAAAAGTTCTAGATTATCTAGCCTATCATTTGCTCTCAACAGGGGGCAAATTCTTTTGACACAATCGTGCCAACAATCCAGACATTTGAAGTAGAGAATTGACTCCTTCAATGATTCTCCTATGAGTAAACCCAATCTCCTACAAATCGAGGGCAACGATCAATAGCCAGAATGACAGCAGTATTGCACAACACCAGGCCATACCTTTATGAACTCTAATTTGAGGTACTCTGCCATCTGCATGGTCTTACAAACACGAAAGACATTTGTAATGATATCGATTGAAGAATAGCCCAAACGCCACAAGTGGGACATGATCTTGTATGCTTCATCAATATCGGCCGTGACACAGTGTTGCAGCATTTGTTTGATTAGCAGTGGATGAGGCTCATCACACACCTTTCAGTTAATTGTTGCACCAATTCATTACAATTGCAACTTTGTGTAACGTCGTGGTTACCGTGTACAGTATACTTACCTTGAAGACATTGTCACCGTTTATAATCCCAAATCCGAAGTGTGTTGACTGTAAGTTATTGATGGCCTTCAAGTAATAAACAATTACATGGCGATAGACTTAGAAACAGACAAGGATATCTGGTTACTTGTCTCATGTCTCCTTGGGCTGTAAATATAATGGCTTCTAGACCATCATCAGTTTTAACCACCTGAAAAGGAACAAATAGCAAGTTTACACACACACTGACACACACACACACACACACACACACACACACACACACACACACACACACACACACACACACATTAGAATGTACGCAGTTGGTCAAGAAAATATTTGCTTGGCAACTAAGAAAGTTCAATAACAGAATGCCATTGTAATTCAAACAGGTTCATACATTTTCTTTCTCACACACTTCCAGCAGTCTTGTCAGTATTTGACCATCAGACAGCCTTGAGTAGCGCAGCACAGCACATCGCGATTGAATAGCCTCTGTCAACACGCGAGAAATGACATCAACAGATGACTTAAAGTGAAAACAACCAAACCAATTATCTTCTCTGACTGATTGCAAGCCAATGCAAATCGTGTTGACTTTGAGTATATTTCCATTGTGCGTCTAAGAGCTTGCTGGGCACCATCAGTCATGCTGAACACAGTTTAACATACAAATTGCCTGTATCCCATGTAGACGTTTGAATAACCCTGTACCTATCGGCTTCATCGAGGATTATAATTTTATGCCTTCCTTTCGGTAATGTCACTTTCTTCTGAGCAAACATCTTTATCTTGTTCCTCACAACATCAATACCTCTACAAAGTATTACAATTAAAATTACTATCTCTATTACTTTAATATTAAATATTATACTAAATATAAAATATTAATATTAATATTAAATTACTAATATACTATCAAAGTATTAATGTATGAATAAATAGTTAGTTATCAGAAGCATTACGATAACCTGTCGTTGGATGCATTTAGCTCTAATACAGCATCTTTGAATGACTGTCCGAGCAGCGTGCGAGCAAGACATAATATGCTTGTGGTCTTTCCTGTTCCTGGTGGCCCCTAAAGGTTTAAATTGTTATGTAAGACTATGCAGGGCTGGTGAGATTGACAGACTGCAATAATGATATTTGGAACGTTTCCATCCTTGGCAAAGACCTGTAAGAGAGAAAACACATTGACAATGTGTTATTGCATACGTCATCGGAATACTCAATAGCATTGGTATACACACCAAAATCAGTTATACAGTAAAGCATAATTGTGATCGCTTATACTAGTTGATATTAAATCAAAATCAACAGTTTTCAATTCTAGAAATTACATACATCATGTAAATGTTACCTTCAGGTCTACCTAGTCGGACTACGAATCCAAAAAGTAACACTTCACATTCTACTATATGACTATGTTATCTCTTACTCGTCATGTATTGATTATTGTACAAGTTCGCAACCTAATGTCATTAATTAATTAATTAATTCAACACACTTTGATTAATTTTAGTCGTCCTGTCCACTGACTAGAACTATGCAAACTGCTGCTATCTAGAAACTTGTTATATCCTCTGTAGGTACTGTATGCAATTTTAATAGATTTAATGAATTATCCAGTGGTAGGTCAGTTTCGAGTCTGTCTGTAACAACACCGACTTATTGCTGCAGAGTGTCTGAAATGAATGATGACGCTGATTTTGTTCTGTTTATGTCCAAAACCACAGGAGGGCTAGCTGATCTACCATGCAAAACTCACTACTAACATTACACTCTATATGCAATCGTTTATATCAACGCGTTAAATTGACCGAAATTGTATGTACAGTAAATATCTAAAATTTGCATCTGCAATCATTAGTTAGCGCGCATCATACCGCCAGTCTTCGTATTGTTTCTTCATTTCCAGTTACTTCTGACAAATGTGTAGGTCTATATTTTTCAACCCTTTTCGAAACGAGCGTTAGAATCATGTTTGTCAGCCTAGAACTGCAAGAAAGCTGCCTACCACGGCATATCGTGTCGTTTCTTGCCTAACTGCGGCCTCTTGTCACGTGGCTTGTCTAAATCCATCTCCGCACTATGTGAATCATCGCTTCTCTTTTCTCCTTCTGTGTTCGAAACACTCGCGCAGATCTCCATCTCCTCGGTTTCATCTGCCATTTTGGCGCCAATCTCGGTTGTCCCGTATAAATGTTAATTAAATTCATTCATTTATTTAATATGGATTACAGCATGACATGAAGCGACTTTGAACCGTTTAGAAACGTACTTTAACAGGGTAAACGTTAAAGTTTAGATATCCAATCATTTTGTGTAGCTAAAAAATCAAACTCTTATCCGGGGTTTCGCAGGGACTTTCGCCGTTGTTGCAACTCGAACTGATGCCGCGAAAGTCGAAGGAGATTCTCTCCAGTAAGCGGACGAAGACTGATAGGTTAGGTGGCAAAAGAAAACAAACAAACAAGTCGCCTGCAGTTGCTTCAACAAAATCTCAGCAGAAGACAAGCAGAAACGTGCGTCCTAGCTATAAAGTTGTGTAGCAATTGCATGCGTTTAGATTTTTCTGTTTTATTCAACGTCAGAGTGTGGGTCAAAAAAGTAAAACTAAGACCGGGAGGGACAAGAATATCGTTGTGAGTGGGAAGACCGCCAAGAAATGGAATGGTCTTTCTCGACAGACGCAGGAATTTGTTTGCTCTGCGTTGGATGAAGCAGCAATGTAGGTTTGTGTGTTCGTTCGTTTGTTTGTTTGTGGTCAGAAGTTGAGATCTAAAGACACAATTTACGGAATGTCGGTATTATCATAAAAATTGGGAAATGATAGCATGTGACCGTTCAAGGTGGAAGAAGATATGAGATTGGGTTTAGAACGTTAGAAGAAGAAGCTAAAGTTGACAATTAAGATTGTAGAATAGAGATCAAAGCGGCACATATAGAGACAATTTGGGGCATACGTCGAGGTATCCTGTTGGAAATCTGTTTGCTAGCGAATTGAAGTTTCTGTGTTGACTTTGTTTCATTTGTGTTCTGTTCTTGTCTTGTGTGTATAGAGTCTTTGTTTGTATGCTGGAACTGCAACTGTAATTGTTGTGATAAGAAATATATTATTATGTCGTGCTCAACCAGATCAGTCTGGTTTGTAAAGTCTATTACAAGTACCAGAAGCAAACCCTACTTCAGAAGTACTTAGATCATTACGGCTGTCTAGAAAGAAGACATGACTTTACAAAGGATCCGAGTAGATCCCAGAAGCACTGTTTTCTGTAAGTGCTGCAGGTTGTGATGACCTGGAATAATGTCCAGCCACCGTGCAATATCTGTGTGCACTGTGCCCAAAGCTCCCAAGACCACCGGAACCACCAGTGTTTGACAATGCCACATGCGGCTTATCTCCACTCGTAAGTTGCTGTACTTTGCCAACTTCTTAGCATGTTTCCTGCCAATGTTGCCATCAGCAGGACAGCTGATATCAATAAGAAGACAAGTGTTTGTCTTCCTATTTCTGAGACAGATGTCTGGACGATTGGCTTTGATCTTCCCGGCAGTGGGGATGGTGGTATCCCACATCATAGTAATGTCATTCGTCTCCACAAGCCTATCAGGATGATGCCGGTACCATCTGCTGTCCACTGGAACCCCAAAATGGCGACAAACATCCCAGTGAATAATGGAGGCCACCCGATTGTGTCGATCAGTGTAGTCCATTGGTGCCAAAGCACTACAGCCTGCCACAATCTTATTATTATTATGTCGCAATGCCCCTCCATAATGGGCAAGTGGGGTCTTTACCCCCATCTGGGCGCCCACCAACCCGGTAGATGAGCCTAGCAGGGTACATGGTTCTGTGTAGTCCACACGGCGATCAATGACTAATGACTAGATTGCAGGCATTACGGTGACCGCGAACATCAGTACAGCATGCCCAGTGGATATTAATGACCACCAGGAAAGCACTGAACGTCATTGTCAACGGACCGTTTGCCAGACCACAGAAACTCCCCAACGACTGAAACGAGTCATAGTCTCATGGATAAAGCTAGAGAAACATGAGAAAGAAAGACAGACAAGTTTCATAATTTACTGTCGTCACGGATTTGAACCCCCAAACCATGGAGTGGTAGCCATTGTCATTGTGTGTCGTTATGCCCCTCCATAATGGGCAAGTGGGGTCTTTACCCCCATCTGGGCGCCCACCAACCCGGTGAGCCCAGTGGGGTACATGTTTCCGTGTAGTCCATACGGCGATCAATGACTAGCCAATTCGATATAGATTGCAGGCATTACGGTGACCGCGTACTCGATACAGCACGCCTAGTGGATATCAACGACCACCAGGAAAGCACTGGACGTCATCGTCAACGGACCGTTCGCCAGACCACAGAAACTCCCCAACGACTGAAACAAGTCATAGTCTCGTGGATAAAGCTAGAGAAACATGAGAAAGAAAGACAGACAAGTTTCACAATTTACTGTCGTCACTGGGCTTTGAACCCCCAAACCATGGAGTGGTAGCCATTGTCGCTAACCACTAAGCCACGGCGGTGACTTTATTATTATGTGTCGTGCTCAACCAGATCAGTCTGGTTTATTATTATTATTATTATTATTATTATTATTATTATTATTATTATTATTACATCTGTGCATCATAAAACTTGACTATGAAGAATGTTTGCCATATCTGTAATTGAGTATGTCGTTGTCAAATTGGACTCTGCACATAAACGTGCTCACCAAGGCAAAATCAAACAACTGCTGAACGGAAGTCATGAACTCATCTGTTGAGTAGTGAAAAAGAAGAAAAGTTTATTTGTTGTGTGATGGTATGTTTTTGTTGTTGTTGTTGTTTGCTTTTTTGTTTGTTTGGGAGTGTGAACCAGAGCCTGTACTAACTATGATTAGATAGTATAATCACAATCTTCTCAGCTTATTGTTAGCAATGGTTCTGTTTACATTGGAGTTTAGCAAGACTTGGATAATTTAGTCTGCAATGTTGGTTTAAGCCACATGTACAACATTACGACACAATGGCTTCTGTTTTGATGGTTTTCTTTATGCAATTAATCAGTCACATGCCAGTTTTAAAGTATCTATTTCAATTCAAACTCTAGGACAGTGTGGTGTGTCTTACAGTAATCATGGTTGAATAGTGAACAAGCAGTGTTAATTAACGTGCTAATGGAAAACAGCATAACTAACCATAGTTGTTGGTGCAACAGGCTTTTGTTTGCAAACAATATGTAATCGTTATTGAAACAATGACCATAAACCTTGCTTTAACGTGTATGTTTTGTCATTATTGCAGATTCGTTGAATCTGCGTACACACGATCTAAACACCGCAACATTTCTAAACTCTTTGCTTCTATTAAACAACGGTGTGTCGTGTCTAAAGTATGTGTGATAGGTGCAGTGTATACACGATGTTGCTTTTCTAGTGTCGGCGATGAATTAAAGACAGTAAAATCAGCAACATCCCTTCCAAGAGGCATCCAGAACTACTATCAAGTTTCAGACTTGAATGTAAGTAACAAGTCTTTCGTATTGAGTTGCAATGAATGTACACATTACTCTGTTGGTTGTACTTCATGTTGCTATAATAGGATTTGAAGTTTGTAGCTGAGTGGAGGGGAGGGAGTTGACTACTGGTGAACTGGGACGACGGCGAGTGTAAATGACAACTCGTTGTATTGAACGACAGTATAGCTTATTTGTAGAATAATTTTTTATTGCAGTCAAGGATATTGTTTTATTACTTCTTAGAACAGTCTGGTGTCAGTAGTTGTTATTGTTTAGTACCGCCTCTCATTAGACTCACTATATTCTACGTCATGTTTTGTTATTTGCAATATTGACAACAGGGATCGAGCACATAATTGGTTACAGACTGAAACCTAAGAGCATGTATCTTGACACGACTAAAAGATAAGAAAGTAAAAGCTTATCTTGCTGGGGGAATTATAACATTGTTATAGGTGACAGACATTTGATCTGATGGCAATGCTAGTGACTCAGTGACCACTAACAATTTCAGTATCAATTGACTGGCAGGACACCTACATACCTGACTGTGTTAGATACTTGTGTGTGTGTGTGTGTGTGTGTGTGTGTGTGTGTGTGTGTGTGTGTGTGTGTGTGTGTGTGTGTGTAATATTGTATGAATCAAAATATATTATTATTAATTTATTATTAATTTAATTAATTAATTAAACTGGATTTAAAAAGTTAGGTGTGTTTTTTAGATACAATTAGATAAGCTCTTGAAAGGAGAGCAACAGAAGATGAAGGAACTAGATGATAGCACCGAGAAACTAGAAGAGTAATTCTCCACTCGCTGGTTTCTGCACTCTGGCATTCTCATGTGACTTTGTGTACCAATAGATTCATTGAACAGAAGCAAGACCAGTTGCGTGAACTCACTACGTCTGGCTCGGGCATACAGAATGCGCATACAACGTCATCAGAGGTAAATCCCGTTACGTCAACTAACCGTGCAATGTACACAATGCCACGAACGTTTTTTCCTGCCAGGCCAAACAAACTCTACAGGGTGAAATTGAAGCTCATTGTGGCAGTGATGACATCGACGCTCGAACATTGTCTAGCGTAGAGGACAGACTGGTCACGTGTCTGACACTGTAGATAGCTTCCTAGATACATACACAACAGGATTTTGTCTGATTGGTGCGTAAGATCACGTGATGAGGTTTGCATTGCACTCATAACTCGGGCGTACAGTACAGGGTGTGGCCCTTTTCAGCGGCGATGCCGGCTGAACTGAGCGTCGCTGCTCTGCTATTTGGGCTTTTACATGTTTTATTGGCTGCCCCCGACTGTCTACAACTGAGAAAGAGAGGAGAACTTGGTCTGTTACAGTACGAATGCTTGACTCGGTTAGGAGCCTTGTTGACGCAGTCTTCTGGAGCTGCTGAACTTTGTGCGTTGTTGGAGGATGGCAAATTATGCTCACAGTTGAGCAGATTGGATATTTGCAGAGAAGTCGCCGGTAGGAAGGAATGTTTCATTGTATGTGGCTTACCTCTAGGTTGCTAATTGATTTTAATTGTGCCATTGGTAAGGAATGTTGATAAGTGTTGCGTTGTGACGTCATTGATGGAGTGCAGTGTTTGTTAATTGAATTAAAACCGCTTTGTTTCATGACTACATAGCTCAGTATTTGGAACGTTGGAATGTTTGTATGGCAACAGAAGTATGCTTTGTGTAAACACTTGACCAGGAGTGTAGGGAGGCTACAACTGTAGCATTATGGTAATGTTTTTGTCCAATCTATTATATGTCCATCTGCAGGCAGTCTAGATGGCTGTAACTGCTGGAGCAGAGTATGCATACCATTGTTGTGTAATGCATCTAGAGGCTATGTGACAAGTGGGGTTCTGTTGCTAGCAACTTATTGTGGTTTTAAATCAACTACTAACTTGTCTTTAACAATTCCTATTAATTTCTATTTAGAGCCTATGACTTGTTGATCATGCAGTCACATGATGATAGTAGGATACTAACCTACTGTAGGAGTAAGGGCTAGTTTACAGTAACCTACACAAGCCGAGCACCATCCCAGCATATAACGTAAGCGTCAGACGCTCAAACTATTGATTTACAGTAACATGTCTGAGCGCAACCCAGCAACGTCTTCTCGGCTGTGAAAAGGGTCTGGCGTCGAAGGCCGTTCTTAGCGCACTGCTTTTGCTGTATGCCTTCTTACCAAGATTTCCTGCTTCTAGTTGTTGAGATCTTTGTCGTCCATGTTAGACAACTGGACCACGTGAGTGCAAGCGTGACAGCTGATTGGTAGTTACAACCACGTTATTTCCGGTTTACGTTACGTTGATACTCGAATAGAACTCAGGTCTAATCCAATGTCTTGACACTGGTCAGAATGTAGCGTCTCAGCGATTGGTGGTAACATGTTTACAGTAGCATGCTGACGTTACATTGGTGATATGCTGGGCTGACACTCAGCCTGTGTAAGTTACTGTATACCAGCCTTAATGTAAACCTCATGTGTCAGTTTGCTTCTAGAGAGGTCACTTTGTCTATTTCCACATATTAGGGCATGCTGATAATGAAGCATTGGTTATGGTAGAAATTTTTAAGAATTGGTGTTTGGGTGTAGCTTTGTATTTAAAATTCTATATACATTACAATAAGGAAACACATTATTTACAATTTGTAATAGACTCTGTGGTTATACAGAGATTACAGAGTTGGCACAGTGTAGTAACCATTGTTTTATAGTTTAATTAAATATTGTAGTTTAGTTCACTGTTTGCTGTGGTATTAGTGACTCAAGCGATGACACAGAACTTGAATTATGATAAGAGAATTCGCTGAATACCATGCATGACAAAGTTGGATGCATACAGTTACTGAGTAAATAGCCATACGGTGTATTGGAGTACACTTTTGCAAGTCATATGACTTCTATGAAGTCTTTTAATTAACTATGGCTCATATCTATCAACTAAGTAAACTTAGCTTTACGAAGCTTTGTATTTTATAGAGAACATAGTTGGGTACGATAGCAGGATGCTGTCTGCTGCTGTTGACCTTGCAGTTGAATGTCCTTCCAGTTGCCTTCCAAATGTTGTGTCAAAGGCTAGAGGCTTGAGACTGTGTAATCCCATGGAAGGTAATCATACTCTATCTTTGTAATAATTTTTGTTTTGTTTTGTGCGTTTGTGCTGATTTTCACATTACAGTACTGTGATTAATGTATTTAGTGTGTGGTGCTTTTACGCCATGACTTACTGGTTTGGCGATCAGCGACAGTATTGCCAAACCAGTAAGCCTGACTGTCTGCACACAATAGGAGAATACGTTATAGTATTATGTTGTGAATGTGAACGGCAGGGTTTAGATGTTGCAGTCATGTTATGTGTGACGATGTCATTTACATGGCAGCTAATGTACATTGTATGTGTTGTACAGTTGAAATGTTACCTACTGACGACGGAGTCGAGTTCGTTCATCTGAAATCACCTCCAGCGATGGTCAATTTTTTTATTGAGGAGACTGATCCACCGCCACGTATTATCACTACTAGAGCAACATCTTCAGCTCCTATGACAACAGCAACTACTGTTGTTACTATGACTTCTAGTGCACCAATCAAAACTGCATCAAAATCCCCACACACCAGTAGCAAAAGCGGTGGTGTGTCCATGATCGGCGTTGCAGTAGGAGTTTGTGGCTTTCTCTTCATCCTTGGGACGGCGATGGTAGTTGTCGGAAGAGCAATAAGACAGAGGAGAATCAGACAGATGCAGAAGAAGAGAGCCAAAGAACAAGATGTCGAAGCTGACATGGACATGTCGGTCATTCCAGAAGCAATTCGACAGAGTAGGCTTGTTTACAGTGATTTTACTTAGTTCTACGTCGACAAGATTTTTATATAGATGCAGATTTGGTCTCTGGCGGAGTAACCGGTCCAGTACAGGTTGTCGCTTATGGTTTGTTCTCTTGAATTTGTTGCAAAATGGGCTTTGTTCTGTAAGCTTTTGTTTTGATCATTTGTAGTTACTGTGTCAGAGAAGTCGGATCATGCAATTCCAACGGAAGATGTTGACCGGCTTGATCATCTGGAGTTTGTACCTCCTCCTGCATCGTTTGACGAACTACAAGAAGAGCTGCTAAGCGGGCAATTTAGAACAACAGAATTGCTTAGGGAGTCAATCTACCTTGGAGATCAAAAGCTTAAAGCATACACGTAAGTATTTGTATTGTTCAATAGTTTGGATATGAGATGTAGATGTTATGTTATGTTATGATAATATGGTTGACAATTGCTATACTGTCATGTTTTCATTTTGTATGTAAGGATACTTGGGTAGTCTCTCTGATCAGAAAGATTTGTAACTGTAAGTCAAATCTTTGAAGGTCGCATTACTGAGTTTGCACACTCAACGTTATACAATCAATATATTATGGTTATAGCCATAAACCATGCATGTCACATGATGTGGATTCAATCTGTCGTAGTCTAGCTGGCAATCCCCTCCCACCCAGAGTCGTGTAAGTTTGACTTAAATCCGTGATGGTTAGGGACCGTCTCAAAAGTTTGTTTGTACTCTTTTCAAACTTATGTACAACTGGAAACATATCCTTTGTTCTATTACAAAGAGATCGATGCTGTGCATACAGTTTGCGTTATCACCAACTGTGTGGCTGGTAGATTAGAGTGGCTGTTTAAACCTATTTCCTCTGGCTACGTACATTATTCACATGCTTGAAAGCTTACTGCAATATCATATGCATTTGGTAATTAATTAATTTAGTTAAATAGAATACACATTAGTGTGTGGCAGCATATCCTAGACACTTACAAAGAGCAAACAGACTTTCGAATATACAAGGGAGTGAGTGAGTTTCACTGTATGAAAGGATTTCTGTTTGGAAAGTGTGACCTTTGAGGTTGTCGTTTAAAATTGGATGATAAATGTGATCAACTATTTCCTCACATGAAAATTCTGTATTGAATTTATTATCGTTTTAGTGGTTCGATGCTTCATTTGGCGGGGATTCCTCTCAATAGCCATCTGTGCAGAGCGTCATACGAAGGATCGGATTTTGACGTGAAGGCACTGACTGCGGATGCAACAGAGGACGAGAAGTATGGCGTTTGACTGTTATTATTATTTGTATTGCCATGCGATGATGTACGTCCATTATGGTTAGATTCGCATTTCTACAAGAAGCGTGGATATACACTCGATTGTCGCACCCGAATGTGGTTGGTTTGATGCTGCCATGCAGGTCTTATGTTAAATGTTTAGTGTGTTTTATATATCTAGGTACAGCTGGTTGGCATAGTCACTGTCGACGATCCGTTTCTAATGCTATTGGAACCGATGGCCAATAACACTCTAAGCCTGTATCTACAAGAACAGTGAGTCATTTATCCTTTATAAGTTTCATACATTCTACTGTAATGCTATGGCTGTTGCGACTGTTTGATCTTGAGGTTCTCTTAGAATTCGTGGTGTGACCAACTTACCTGCTTGTGCTTTGAAAGCTCACTCATTTTGTGTTTGTCTTGTCTACACGTAGCAACATTTCTTCTTGTTGTCTGTTGGTGTGAATTAATGGTTTGTGTTCAGAGTTCTAGTTTCTTTAAAAGACCATCCAGTACACTGTATTGGCAAATTTTGATTGGAACACCCAATTGCTTGCCGAGAGTCGATAGTTATACAATATACGTCTCATCGTTTAATTAAGTGATTGTGTTGGCTTGCTCTAAAATACCTGCATTGTGATCGATAGTCACACTTACAGTTGAATGGCCGAGAAGGAATAGTGAACTTAGTTCATGTACACTACATATCTGTGACTGTCAATGATCACATAAGATACTTTGACTGCATGCACCCATGCATAAATGTTGTAGATAATGAGATTCTATGTACTGTAGTTGTAGCCACTTTTGTAGTACGTACTGATGTTTTGCAGTGGGACGCGGTTACCATCACGTCTTCATCCGGCTTTTCCGCCGGGCACAAGTTCTCTCTTCGCCATAGCCCATGACATTGCGTCAGCCATGGCATACTTGGAGTCTAAGAGTTTTATACACGGGGTAACCATATACCTAAACCGTTGTCAGTCTGTGTTTGCTTTATTGATGCCTGAACGTTCTAGGCATTAACAAGCAGCAGCACATTTGTTATGTATAATGGTGTATGTAAAGTTAGTAATTTCGGAGCAAGTTTAAAGCATTACAATCGAAAGGAATACGATCCTCCTTTCAAGCTAGTTGACTTAGCGGTTCGGTGGTCAGCACCAGAGGTCTTGGAGCACAGCGAGTTCTCATCAGCTAGTGATGTGTGGAGTTACGGCATTATTTTGTATGAGCTGTGGACGTCAGGTGCTAAGCCTTACGAATATTGGTCAAATATTAAGGTACGGCAAAGCTTCACAGTTATTTGAGTAATCAAGTAAGGAAAAGATTGTTAGGTATCAGAACAAGTGAAAAATGGTCATCGTTTGTCGGCTCCGAATGGCTGTCCAACGTCTGTACATCATGTTATGCTCAAATGTTGGCACATGGATCCGACTACTCGCCCATCCTTCCACCAGTTGCTGTCTGTATTACCGTGCATAGCTACAGACGCTGCAGAGGCAATATCTCATCGGTGATGAGTGCACTGCTGTTTGTATTTAGGCGTGGACAGTAAACTAACAAATGTGGATATAGATTTATATAAAGTGTGGATAGATGATATATTGCTCGTGGTAAACCCTGGTGGTTTTGGTTATCCATTGCTTTCTGTACATTACCATTGGCATCTCTTGTACAGATTGTTCACAATATAAAAAAGAAATCTGTTTATTGAAATAAGATGAAGACTATGTTATCTAAGTGTCTATTACGTGAACGTCCACTCTTCTCCATTCAAGGAGAGTCTCTGTGCTTCTTCGGTGACCTCCGTAATCTCTGAAGGAGCTTCGACGATGTCTGATACGGTTGGATCCATTGGCATGACGGGGTGGAGCAAATCTGGCAACATTGGACATCCGTTGCCGCCTATAGAATCTTTGCGTTTTATTGACCTAAGAAATGGGTGGCGGAGAAGTTTGGCTGCTGATGGCCTGAAACAACAATCAAGTTTGTGTGAATTATAGTTATTGTAAATTACTGAATAAGCGAGTGGTGATGGTGCATACCTTTCACCGGGGTTGGACCGTAAGCAAATATCAACAAACTGCAAACAAATTACAATGAAAATTATTATTTAAGGTATATTTTTGATTTTTCATTAATTTCCAATTGGTATTCAGTATTGTTACTACTATATCAAACAACAAAGGAAGGTACGTTGATAACCATACTCATTGAAATGCCTATTGATGGTCTTGACCTTTCGGTGCGTTTGATATGCAGACCAGATCAATTCGGCGACAACTGGAAGTTAAGTACTGTAAATAGGTCACTCAATGAAGTTGTATATCAATAACTAAGGATATCCATTCATTCAAATAAACTGACCAAACAGAAATGGTAAATTGGTCACAAGTCTGCTACTCTGTATCTTTATTACACAAGCTGATATTTACTCGGTAGCCCCAACAAAGCTGCACGGGTGTACAGAAATTCAGGAACAACCCAAAATGCATGCATAATCAATGTCACACGAGGACACCTTGAGTTATTACGTATACTAACCTGCTTAAATGCTGTTGTGTAATGCACGTTCTGATCTATACTGTACTCTTCAGATAGAGGAGGTGGATCATTGGTGAGTTTCAGTAACATCACCTTCACACAGAACAACACCACTATCCTACAGATTTGTAATAATTTCATCGACCAAACAAAATACCTGTGTCGCTGTAAGATCACAATATGGTTCCCGACCATATGCCATCTCTAACGCTGTTATACCAACAGAATAAACATCTGACTTGTAATTATATCCAGCCATATTCTAGATAACGAAATCATTTTGATTCAGAGTCTGCGCAAGAAGACTTCCACTTACCTGTTGGAATATTTCTCCAGCTAACCAGGGATAAGTAACAACGTGTGCGGGAAAATCGTGTGCAGATTTCAAAAGCATTCCATTCTGTATTACAGAATAGCAACTACGTAGACCAGCTAAACGTATGCGACCTAATCGATCAATTAGAATATGACGTGCTGTGACACTTCGATGAATGCAGCCCATCGAGTGAATGTAGTTGAGTGCACAGAGAACTTCACGCAGTACGAAAGCAATAATCACTTCTGGAACTCCATTCGGAAATCCACATCGAATAATGTCACAACAAGATCCTGATTATATACAAATTCTCACCGTAAGTCATCACGACTGTATAAATTCATACCAAAATGCATGAATGGCGTAACCGACCAAAGTTCGTGATCGACGATAAAGCTTGCCAAATATGGCATCACACAAGGATGACGAAATAGACTAGCCAGTTGAACTTCATTCTAAATATAATTATTATGCTATAACATCCAGTCTTTCACAATTGCTGTATGAATTAGCTTTAACTATTATATATATATATATATATATATATATATATATATATATTGTATTATATTTTGAATATATAGCTAAAAATATAACACGGTCATCATTTATTAGATTTTAATAATCAGTCTTAGAAGCACCAGTACACCTGCTGCAGTGAAATAATATATTATTTGTGTAGAAAGAATAGTGCCAATGTGTGTAATTGGATACCATCCCATTGTACTCACGAATCTGCGCAAACTAGGTTCTTAGCAATCACCTGCATGGTCTCTAGTTGCTCTAATGTCAGCTTTTCCACGTTAGTACGACGAATAACAACTGTCTGTGACGAAGGCAGGTGATGTCCTACGTAGATAACCGTTGCTTTATCATAACCGATAGCTGCAAGAACGCAAAACGTGGTCAACCGACCGCCACTCCAAGACAGCAAAGCGTTGAGTGCCTTACCAACTTTCGTTGTGCAACGATAATCATCTCTACAAGGTCGGTAGTCTATGTCTGAAGCCTCTGGTATCTTTGCGGAGCCGGTAGCCTGTAGGCACATGTGTAAGATGAAAGGAGAGACACCGAAGGGATGATGGGTTTACCATGGGTTGCCCTTCTGATTCTGCTATTTGTGGCAACAATGTGGGGTTTTCTGGACATACACGGCGTCTATTTACGCACAGATACTAAACACATTGTCAAGACATCTAATTTTGAAACAACTTCCGCTCAAGCTTGCGTGCTTACCCAAGGACATATAGACATAGCATTTTTTCTTTGATGATGTCACGCCTACGATTGAAGCATGCGCAAAATGGTAGAGTTCACAAAAAGCACGTGCTAAAACACGTAAAGCGCGCGCGAGGAGAGGACTGGGTACGAGTCTATTTTGCGTGTACAGAAGAGATAGATGGTCTTGATCAGAGTCGTAGAGAGGGTAGTCTCGCGTAGCCAGACCCTTCTGCCTACTTACACACACACACACACACACACACACACACACACACACACACACACACACACACACACACACACACACACACACACACACACACACACACACACACACACACACACACACACACACACACACACACACACACACACACAACACACACACACACACACACACACACATTGTAGAACACACGCGTGGACTGATGTGTGCGTGCGTGGGACTGTCACACCGCGCGCAAAGAATTTGGCATCCGAGCGTAGTCACGTGCTTCCACAGATGATGACATCTCTGATCGTTGCAGTGCTCCTCCTTCTCTTTCCGTTGTCTTCTTCTCAGTTACGTGTCAGTGGCAAGAATGGAGGCACGGCGTGCGTTGCCTGCACACTCATCGTCGGAATGACGGAACAACTGTCCCAGTACCACAACCAATCAGTCGTGGAAGCGATGGAAATGATCTGTCGATACCTACCGGAAGGATTATACAGACGAGCGTGCGACTCTCTGTTTGAAGAATATGGAGCAGCTGTCATCAAACTTTTAGAAACAAAAGAGACCGGAGATATTGTGTGCTTAGCTCTAGGTATGTGCACAAATGAAACCGGACATATTTGTCATATATTTCCTCTTCCGGAAAGAGCTGATTCTCCAGCTTTATCGAAGAGGGTCCAAAGAGCCAATCAAATTGCACGATCAGTAAATGGGTATTCTCGACTGAGTCCTTGTAGCCTTCCCGGAATTTCAGAAATCTGTAAGTTAATAGACAGATTTGCTGACGATCATTTGCCACTTTATGATGTGGACGGGGATAAGTTTTCTCTATTGGAAACGTTCAGGGGCTCATCGTGGCGAGGCAAAGACTGCGATGATTTGAACTCTGACATTTATCCCGGTCGTCGATCAACTGGTGATGCAGAGGTGGATACTAACTGTAATGGAATTGTTGGCATCGATCCGGTAACACATAATACGTATGAAGACATGTGGTGTAATGGTACACAACAGTATGGCACCGTGTTACTTGGAGATAGTGTTGGTGCTCACTTTCATATTCCTCCTGCATGGCTGACTGCTTCGAAACTAAACGAGCTTGTGTTTGAGCATCTTCCATTTATGGTAGAAAACGAACTCGATTGGCCACAGTTTTCATCCGTAACAGCCTTCATGAACATCTCGTGGTTAGATGTTATCGATGGACCCGTAGATTCTTTGTATCTTAAACTGAGGGAGATAAATCAGTGCAATCACAGGGATTATCAAAATATTGGAGTGAATGGAGCTCGTTCGAGTGCTATGGCCAATGACATAGTCAAGAGTCTTGCACGACATCAGGACCTCGACCATCCACTTTTTATTGTGCATGAACTGTTGGGCAATGATGTTTGCAACGGTCATCATGACATGAGTCATATGACGACTCCTGAAGAATTCTATGCGAATAACAAACGAACATTTGAGTATATTGATCAGCATGTACCACCGCACTCTCGAATGTTTGTCTATGGTATCGTTGACGGTCGTATTCTGTACAATTCGCTTCATAATCGTATACATCCAATTGGGCAACTCAACAACGATGTGACATATTCTGATCTCTATGATTATTTGAATTGTTTGGAAATCTCACCATGCTTTGGTTGGCTGAATACGGATGAGAAATGGCGTAATCAGACAACGCAGAGAGGCAAAGAACTAAACTCTGCTTTGAAACGACTGCTCGACGATATGACTTTTACTAACCTTGAGGTCTTATATATCGAGGATGTGATAAATGAAACCATTTCCGTATGGGAGGCTCAAGGAGGAAAGGTTTGGCAACTACTTGAACCAGTAGATGGCTTTCATTGCAATCAATTGGCAAACGCACTGGCTGCTCAAGTTGTGTGGTCTAAAGTAGAGAAAGATTATCCGCATTGGATTCCTCCTGTTAATCCTAACAATGCAGATATAAATAATAAATTTGGAGACCAAGGAGGATACTAGAAATGTAATAGCAGTGCAACACTATTATCTGTAAAGTAAGCACGTTGCATAGTGCGACTTTGCTTTTCATTGTATTGTGCATCGAGCACATTCTAGCGTTTCAATAGTATGTATACCACCAAGTTAGCACCATTACATCAGCAAGAAAGCAATAACCTGTCACTATTCCTTGTAACCTGATTATTACACACGTCTAGAGTATATTATGTACCCTACATCTAGATATACACGGTAGTAGCAAATTTGTTTGATGTGGTAACTTATTGTAACGCACGTTAAAGTTCGTTGACTGAATAAATAATTGCACAGCTGCAGGTAGAAAAACAAAAGGTTTATTTTTTAGATTATATTACATCTGTGCACACATGTACATGCACACTCTACAGTCTAGAGTTGCGAAGATGTATATGTACACTGCGGTTGATGACCCAGTCATGAGACACTGACTAAAGACTATCTACGCATGCGTATGTATCATGTCTCTCAAAGGAGGTTACACAGTTTTTGTGGGCAGATTGAGCCGCAAAACACATCCTAGAGATCTAGAAGACGTTTTTGGTCGTTATGGACCGTTTACAAGATGCGATATAAAGCTCGGTAATAAGTTCTTTGTTTTCGCATTCGATCGTCTTTTCATCTAATATCATGGTTTTATGGCTTATTGACAGGACCTGGAATGGGTAAGTGTATTATTTCTACGATGATGGTTGAACTGTTGGATGGAGGTCCCCATTCAAGGGATTCTTGTACCCATTCCGCGTGCGCGAGGGTTGTATATGCACGCATGCGGAACTGATGTAACTAAAATTATAGACTGACAGGTGTACGGTTGACACATCGACTAGCATGCTAATTAACACCAGCGATAAAGACAATTGTCCGGCCGTTCCCTTGGTCTACAGAGGCATTACTGTAACCCTGGCGCATGCGCGCCTGTGGTTAACCATGTTATCTGGAACTTCAGTGTGGCTGAAGCCGCACTCAAACCAGTGGCACATGGAAAGGGTGTATTGATACTGATGAAGCCACTGGACATAAAGACTTAATGTGCAATACCGTAGGGTAGTAACCAGACAAATGCATCTTGCTTGTTCTACACATAATGTAAAGAAGTACACACTGCCACTCGTTCGGCTCTACATTTGAAAGCTGAAGCTACCAAGAGTGTATTGGATCATAGTATCAACAGCAAAACAGTCGTGCCTTTATTGTCGTTGCTGCTTCAATCGGCTTGAAGTTCCAGACAGTGTCATTCTACATGCATGCATATGTTACCCAGATGCAGGGTAATATACGTATGTGTGCATGTGAAAACAATGAGTACCAGGCTCTGTTTTCGGTCCACACACAAGGGTCCGAGTACAAGGCTAGTCGAGTCTTTACCTAGCCTCGCAAGCCAGGCTCTCCCGTGCAGTCGCTTAGCTAAATGCACGTGAATCACATGAGGAGGAGGAGCTTTTGCCGGAATTGCTCCAGCTCGAGAAGAGCCTGGTTGCTTTTGAGAACCACCCAGATCCGGTTTCATAGCTTGGATAAGGCTAATTCGATTTCCTAAAGAGCTCGTTAATGTAATTGCGTTTGATACATGAAGCGAAAGTCCTCTGTGGAGAGCGCTTGAACACCAAAGCCAGTGAAGCTGTTGATGGACAAAGTGCTGGTGAATAATGAGCCCAGGAATGGCCTACATGGGACTGGTCTGCTGAACCTACACTCTCCAGCAACATTTCTTTCTACTGAACTCATCTGCAGGTTTGCGCGAATTAAAACCGACGTAGCAGTGTTCACCACTTTTGCGCATCTACCCTGACATCTATAGTCTGTGGGGGAAATGGTGTGAGAACTGCCGGCTCTGTTTCACTCATTGGTTCATCAAAGCAGTGGCATACAGCTTGTTGACCTCTCCAGATGGGAACGGAGTCCACGTCATGATCAGATTGGTGTTTATTGCTAACGCAGTCTATCTGACGGTACTTTTGACTCAGCAAGCAGCTCTTTTGTACGATATTGGCTCTTCTCACGGTGAACTGGAAACATCTAGGCCTGGGAAAACAGTAGTGCAGTGGACCTACCATGTTCAGGAAGTGTAGAGTTGACTCGTAGTTGCATGTGTTGTGTACTACGTACCACTTGTTTCAATGCACAGACTCTGATTGCTACTTATATACACTAACTGCGTACAATGAGTTCATTTCTCAAACTACTGCGCTGCAGATCTAGATTCTGCGGTGTACTGTTGGTGAAACTGAATGCTGAAAAGGAGTCGTGACACTGCAGAATATTACATGGCTGAGCTGTCTAGATACGTACTAGAAGCGAACGATGATGTCAACTACATACTTTGCACAAAACAAGCAGTGCGTGAAGCGATGTCTCATGTTACTCAACTTTCATACCTACATGCTTAGCTAATGGGATTAGCCTTATCCAAGCTATGAAACTGGATCCGGAGCTCCACGACCTTCTCGAAAGCTCTTCTCGTGCTGGAGCAATTCCGGCAAAAGCTCCTCTTTGTGTGATTCACATGCGTTTAGCTTAGCCACTGTGCAGAAGAGCCTGGTTTGCGAGGCTAGTCTTTACCTAGCATGGCCAGACCTCTGCATTTATATCAATATAATTAAATGCAACTGAGAGATAAAGGTATCAAAGTTTGTGTTACCTGATGAGTTAATTAACTCAATTCTTTTAGTTATAGTTTACCTATTTGAGGTACTGTAGCTCACAAATATTTGTAACATGTGAGCTGCAGTAGTGGCATGTTTACACAGCGATACTAGAAACAACATTTGCTCTTCCTCACCATAGAGACAAACACAGTCATGTCCTGCTATTGATACTGTACTCTAAACAAAGCTGCTTATGTTGATTGCTCTGTGGTCTTGTTTCAATGTAACTGATTAACAACAGATGGCCAACTTAAAAACTTTAGTGCTGGGCACCATAAGGTAAATATTGATAAGAATATAGAATGCCATGAATACTATATTGATAACATGCTGTTTGGTTGCCTCTTGATGTTTTGAAAACCAGCTGGTTTGACTATCTCGTATGAACCAAATGTTTCTAAAGTTTGTAATTATAGGTGGTCTTTAGTACATCCTTTGACTTTGGCTGAGAGTTGCATGCTTTCCTGAACATTGTCTTGATGACATTGATGTAGTGGTATGTTATACAGATACTTTTATTGATACCGGTACAGTTGTAGTTACAGTAACAGTAGTGGATCTTACATACATAGGTGTTTAACATTGTACATACGGAATACGTACAATTTTTCAAATACATTTGAACCTTGCTAATCTGAACAGCCTCGTGCCAAGTCCTGTTCGTATTAGTGAAATTGTTCGGATTATCAAGAATACCAAAACGCATAGCCTTGGAGGTCCAGACCTTGTCTCGGACACCCAGACCACTGGCACATTTACGTACGTCTCTCTCTCTCTCTCTCTCTCTCTCTCTCTCTCTCTCTCTCTCTCTCTCTCTCTCTCTCTCTCTCTCTCTCTCTCTCTCTCTCTCTCTCTCTCTCTCTCCTCTCTCTCTCCCTCCCTCCCTCCCTCCCTCCCTCCCTCCCTCCCTCCCTCCCTCCCTCCCTCCCTCCCTCCCTCCCTCCCTCCCTCCCTCCCTCCCTCCCTCCCTCCCTCCCTCCCTCTCTCTCTCTCCACACACACACACACGCCATGCGTGCGCATCATGTTTGTGGTCAAAGACATCGCTGCAACGACTACATGTACTTAATAATGTGACAGTCAGGATTTAAAATAGTCAGATACGGCCATTTGCTGAAAACTAGATAACCGCAACCCGGATCAGGCTGCCCAAGAGGATCTGGGTATGCAAGACAGAGCACCAAAGGTAATTCGGATTAGCAAGGTTTGACTGTACATGTAAAAAGCATGTAGGTTAGACAGAGCAAGCAGTATTGAAATCAATTGTGTATTTGCTCTTGGATGTCTAAGTGATAGAAAGTTTGATACGGAATACCATTGAAATATTGTAAATCTGATTATATTACTTGAAATTTGTTGTCTTGTGTTGCTGTGGCTTTGTTGGTGATTCATTTGTCTCTCATATCGGCATACACTGTACAAGTCTTATGATACACAAGCAGCTTGTGTTCCAGCAAGACTGCACTACATACCGTATTTCTTCGAATAGTGGCTGTCCTCGAATAGGAGCCGCCCTCATTTAGATACCACAGCTGAAGAGACTTGTTGAAAATAGAGGCCACTCTCGAATTGAGGCCGCACTAGTCTGCAAAGTTACTGGCCACACCTATATCACATGCTTTCAATGCTTCCACGTCAATCTTATCCTCTTATGCGCACTTATCTATCAATTATAACATAGTAGTCATAGCATTTACAGCTTAACCTGCTGCAGTTGGCACCTTCAAAAGTGTCCGATTATGTCAACAGAAGGAAATGTGACATTTAATACCAACATGTTAGGGTGTGAAGTAGAGACTTAATAATAGAGGCCACCCTCATTTAGAGGCCGCAGTTCTGTAACTTTGTTAAAAATAGAGGCTGTGGCCACTATTCGAAGAAATACGGTAGTAGGATATTAGACAGTTGTCTGACAATGCTGATTGCATACATGTACACAATGATTACCAATCAGCTTGTTTTGGTTTTTTCCTTTTAATGTTATTAAGTGGATTTGGCATCATTCAGTACTTTCCTAGCCCGTTCTTTGCATGTGTTGAGAATTTTTCAAACTTTTAAGTAAGAGTCTCTACACATTAGGTGATGAGGCAGAGTCTTGGGTAGTCCATTATATCATATTGAACTCACTAAGTTTAAACAATGAAGCAATTGACATTCACAACAAGCAACATGAGTACAGTGTACTGCATACATTCACGTCTCAGTACTTGTCTCGCTTGTTGTGAAGGTCAATTGTGTCATTGAACTTAGTGAGTTCAATATGATATAATTGGCTAGCTACCCAAGACTCTGCCTCATCCCCTAGTCTGTAGAGACTCTTACGTAAGTGTTTATACTTTATCTCTTGACATGTAATCTGCACATTCTAATAAACGTACCTTGTGGAAAGAATGTTTACTCCACAGTTGTTATGTGTGAGGGTATGACTGTGACTACTAAACGGATTTGGTACAAAACACTAGAAAACCGGAAAACAGTTCAACTGTCATATCATTCATTCGTTGTACACGTTCTGTCTCTAATTGTGATTGTTTTTAAGCATATGGGTTCATCGAGTACGAGGACAAACGCGACGCCGAGGTAAAGCCAGCTGCTCTTTGTACGTAGAAAACGTATACAATGAATTAAATAAATGGTAGCAGATTGTGTGCTGTAGTTACTAAAATTGGTGATAATTTTTCCAATAATGTTGTCATTGTCTCTTCAAGTCGACTGAACGGTGTGTGTGCTACATTGCACAGAAATGTCCGGATGTCGTGAGTCAGCAGGCAACCAGCCCATGTTGCACCTTTCCCCGGCCTTCCCCGACGTCGACTCAAACAGCATATACCATAGCCTAGTGTCTACTCACTGCCTAGTGTCTACTCACTAAATGCCTTTCAATTCTACCAGCCTTGCCGTCTACTAGCTGCCATTCGTCTGATCCGAGCTTCATCCGATGTTTCAGTTCGAGTCCCGGGCACTCAGTCACACTATCCTACGGTAGCTTTTCACTAGAAGTCTCACTCCTCGATCGTGCCTTATTCGTTGCGTGGCCGGGAAAGAGGGAAACGGCTACTTACGTGCTTAAACTCTAAGTCAAGCTAGTGTTACCTGACACAACTTCTAAACAGTTGTGGTTTGTCAGCGCTCTCTGTTCACTCACTTGTATTGTCGTCGTAACGATCTCAGTCTGTTGATTGACTGTGTGTTCTTCAGGATGCCATTCGGAGTGAAAACGGACGAGAATTGCTTGGCTGTAATATGGTGGTTGAATGGGCACGAGGGGAGGGTCCGGGAAGTGTAAGACTCTCGACCGTTTTGATTGACGAATTGAGTTCTTTCTAATGTGTTGTATTTTCTCTTGTCATAAGGGTTCTACTCGAGAACGTGGAGGGTATAGTGGAGGAGGATACGGTGGCGGCGGCGGGTATGGACGAAGACGAGGTCTCTGTTGTATGATTTTGTGCTCGGCGTCTATACATTGATATAACATTTTACTCTACTCAGACTCTCGATCTCCTCCGAGGCGATCCAGAAGGTCAGTTGGTCATGTGTTGTCAATATTTGCATAGTTCTGTGCATATTTACAATTTGAATCGACTGGCTAATTGCTATCTTATCAAGTAGCTCTATGTAAGGTGTTTCTCTTGCCTGTCACCTGCGTGGAACACTTTAGTTTAATTTTGGGTCTCTAGAAATTTGAATATTCAATGGATCAAGATGTGACATTTATTAGTCTTTGTGTCATGTTTATGGACTCACTTAGGATAGAGAATGACCACCCAATGTGTAGAATAGCAACATCTTATCTTGTATGTATGCTGACTTTCTCTTCTAGGTATTCTCCAGTTGCTGAAAGAAGCTACGATCGTGATCGAAATTACAGTCGAAGCCAAGAGAAGAGAAGTCGAGACAGATACGAGAGGAGAAGTCGTAGCCGAGACAGGAGAGGGAGCCGAAGCCCGGTAAGAAGAGACAGAGGGAGCACGAGAGATTTGAAACGACGCAGTAGAAGCAGGAGCGCAGAGGGAGACCGGAGACGATCGACGGGGACTGGAGACAGAGGCAGAAGCGGCAGTCACAATCGATTGAGTCCTGGCCGTGATCTCAGTCCTCGCAGACAGTCGGACAGTGGAGATGACCGAGAACACTGAAAAGGTCAGTTTGCGATCAATTGTATCTAAATAACTGTTTTGTTCGACATAAGTGCTCTTGTTTTGGGGGCATTACCCAACACATGTAGCAGTGTAAGTGAGGTTTGTTTTTCTTGTTTGATTATTATGATTGGGGAAGCAGTCTAAGTTGATACACACTTCCTGTGAAAACTTGTGCTGTTTGTGGTCTTCCCAGGGGTTCCACTGTTATCTATATGTGGATGTGGAGGAGAAGATTCAAACAAGATTTTGACTGTTTGATATGCATGCATCTCTTTATCAGTTCTGTGGCTGCTTGTTGTGTCTGTTTTATGGTACTCAGAGGAGTGTTCCACTTAGCTTGGTGCAGTGTAGGTGAATGTCATGTTATGCTCTGTCTGCTCTTGTTGGTTGTATGTAGGATGCATTCGATTTTGGGTCGAGATGGCGTGTATGATAGTTTTAAAAGAGAAAAAGACTAGAAAAGTGGCTATCTCAATGTTTCGCTATTGCCTGTTGACAAACAGTTAAAAATAGTTAATTAATAGATAAAAAATAGCTGTCAGTCTGCTACACCTATGCTGTACACGTATACACCTATGTTGTGGGAGTCCAACTGTAGGCTCCTGTCAGTGTTGTGTGAGTACAGTACAGTACAGTACAGTACAGTACAGAACAGTACTCCAGCGATTTTTGAGTTTTCCTATGCTAGTCGGCTTGACTTTGCTCAGCTAGTACGGGGTGGTGGTATACAGTCCTCCATGACAGTCAACTGTTGTGGAATCCAGATCATCGATGAAGTAGTTGAGAGTTTACGAGGTGGAGGATGCGCGAGTTGTCCGACATCTTGCATGTGCTGTAGGGTCATAGTCGATGGATGATGTGGAGGGCTAGAGATCATGTCGAGCTGTCGACTTGATGGCCTGTGCAGTCTCTGAGCCTGCACACTCGATGGTTGACTCTGGTATGGAACAGAATAATGATAACCATAAGAGTAGGGAACATTCGATTCCGGAGGTGGGGGAGGCATGTATCCAGTCTGTCCATGGTAGGTGGTCAGTGGACCTCTAGCACCTGGAGCCTGCTCCACTGGACGTGATTGCAATTGTTGTGAATAGTGTACAGGTGCTGCATGATATTGCCCTACACACCAAATATGGGAATAAATCAGAGTCAAAAAATTTGCTATGGATACTTTCTTGCCTGCATGTTGGGAATAGAAGCCATGATTGTCCTGATGAAGAATAGTAGGCGGATAAGAGAGTTGCTGGCTTCGCTGCTGCATTCCTGGCTGCTGGCCATGAATCATGCTTTTGCCTGTATTGTCTAGTTGCCGCATTCTTCGCTCCTTCGAGCGTCTGTTTTGAAACCATACTTGTATGACCCGCATGGTGAGCCCCGTCTCTTTGGCCAGTCGTTCCCTTGCTTGTCGAGATGGTTTCGGTGCGTGATTAAACGCCGACTTGAGCATTTCCAACTGTCTGGCCTTGATAGTCGTTCGCGGGCCGCGTCGTTTGCCTTCCGGAGCGGCAGTCGAGGAAGACTGCGAATCACCTTTCTCCATCTTTTCACTATCGGAGCTTCCTCGCTGGTCGTCGTCGTGGGAGTTACCGTCCCCCGAACTCGCTGTATCTCTCGCCTTGTCTCTTTCTTCCACCTTCTCTCCATACTCATCTCGACTGCTGCTGCCCGACTGTGTCCGTTTACTTGCAGTTGTTTGATCTAGCATGTTACAAAGCCGTCAAATACGAATGATAGTATCACGCACACAACGACACGTGCTCGATACGGCAATTAGGGGCTCGTTAAGAAAAGCAATCGCTATTTGTTTACTTACTTATCACGCTCTGTGAATTGGCCGTCGCACAAAGGGACAAGTCGTGGGCGCTTTAGATGCCGGTCATCATGCTGTTTGTTCGCATACATGAATGCTCTACATTTCCAAGTATTAGAGAGATTGACTAATGAATGTGTGCGGTGCAATTGTGTCCGCAGAGCAGTACAGTACAAATCTCGACTATCTGATAATCTGATATTGTGGCGACACGACAAGGTAAGAAACATGGAAACACGACCTCAAACAACAACGTCGCGTGATTTACGACGCGATTGTTGATTTACGAACGTTTACATTGCGAGACGAGAGCACAACGAGGCCGTACCTTCGCGCTCCTCTAGATCTCCGAAGCTGCATCGACACACCAAGACGCCGCTCTCGCCTATCCGCATCACGTCGCCCGTCTCCAACTTTCGCCCGCATGCTGCACAAGTGAGACACTCGCGATGATAGACCCTCGACCCGAAGCGATGAATCAAACAGTCCGGTGCAATACCCTGCCCGCATCCCGAGCAGAGTGTCCCAAACAACCTGTAATGTAAAGATCGTATAGCACCCGACTGCCCAACCAATCACCATCGGAAGAGACGAAGTGTGAAAAAAGGGCGTAGTTTGCGCGCCGCAACCAGCCATTTGAGCAAAATTAATTTAGCAGCAATTACCTGAAGAAATCCTTTCGACAGAAGTACTTGCCGTCGCGATGATAGCAACGCTCCCTCAACACCGAGCGGCACTCGCAGCAGAGGATACAGGCGCCATGCCACACTCGATCCTGGATCATGTACACGTATCGGTCGTCGATCGCCTTCTGACATCCGGCGCACTGCATCATCCCCAGAGGCTATTTGACGATCGAATGTGACGATGTTTATTGATCGCGCACGCACTTTATCATGCTACCCGACCGCAAGTGTGCAACTGGGTGCGAGGAGGCTTGCAATTTCGCACACCTGCGCTCAGTGGTATGCACCTGGAAATTAGAAATTAGAGGGAGGACGCCGGAGTGGGCCGGACGAGGCGCTGCGTTTGATGTTAGCTAAAATAACGGCGATTTTCGATGCATTCTCTCAATATCGGAAGAGGCTTGTGGACGATTTGATGTCCCGGATGACCTACGTATGCTTTAATTATTAGTAATTAATTCGATAGCTGGTATGTGTGCATAATTTTCGGGTTGTTGGTGCTCTTTGTAGTCGGGGTAATGTATGCGAGAGAGTAAAGTGGTTGTTGTTGGTTTACTTTGCAATGTACGGGACCGCTTGTTTTCATTTCCGTTGCATCGGATTTGGTTTCCATTCGATTCTCAGTAAATCTAGAAATCTGATTACTTAATGAATAGACACAAGCTGTTAGTCAAATGCGATTAGTAAAATTTTTATTAATTTTATTGATTTCATTGGAATGTGTTTTAGCACGTGATTCACGTGACCTTGTAAAAGATTGATTTCTACTCGGGTCACTGCGTTTCCTGCTTTCTGCAATTTGCGATGGATTGGTCGTCTTTGTCAACGGGTGAGACAACAGATAGTAACGTGAGGTTTCTTTCATCATCTTCATAACTTCTGTAACACAGAAAGTCGCGTTTCCAGTTTGGACGACAGTACTCTTAGCGAAATGGCCGGATACCTAGGTATCGACGATACGGAGCGCAATTGGCTTGCGTTGCTAAACGAAATGATCGCGTTTGTGGACAGTAAGAGGATATACGATTGCGGTAATGGTGTTAAAACTGTGCAAATGTGCTCATGTCTAACGCAGGTAGTGTCATCGACAGTCTGTACCGTAAGAATCACCAGGCTGCTGCTGAGGAACTAATGAAAGTTTTGCAGAGGAGTAGAGTCGGTGTTGTAGATCTCGCGAACGCTTTGAGCAATATTGGGAATAGGATGGCATTGTCATTGCTCTTTCCTCCAGGTTTGCCGAAGTGTTTAATAATTAACTCTGTTTTGGGCTGACGTGTAGTAGAGCAGTGTGGAAAATAGGGAGTTATTTTTGGCTCGGACAGACTGAACTTTGGTAGGACATTCTTGTATGGTGTTATCTGTTTAACTAAGTGCCTCCCCTACTGTATGCAGCCATTTTGCATGTAATTTGTGATAACCAACTTGTAGGGGAGAAATGCGCTAAATGGTAGGTGAGGATGCATGCAGGATTAACGGTTTATACTGTCCAGAATGAGCAACAAGGAAAGATTAATCCAAGATTGCTACTGGGATGGGTAGTACCAAACTATATGTGTATTTATTACCTAGTGTGTTGCTGTCTTTAGTCTAATCTAGTTTCATCGGATTTACTATATTTCAAGCAGCATGATGTGGAATGTGATGTAGTGCTCTAGACTTGTTGCTTTGATAGAATTTTTGCAGACTGAACATTAGACAAGAAAGTAGTTTAATTAAACTTGGACAGCAATCAGTATGTTTAGGTATGCTCTTATTAATTATTAACTTCTGGAATCCTGTCAGAAACTGGCAAGCATTTTTTTATTGGCACACCATGTTGCTGTTTACAATTTGTTAAGAAAACAAATGGGATCTAACATGAAGGAGTCATTGTTTTCTATTACCATAGCCAAGAGCTATAAATCAATATTGAAGTCTACTATGAAGGATTAGGCAGTTTCAACAATTGGTGTTTCACAGCCATATAAATAGACTTCTTTCCATTAATTAGGTAATGATCTTTACTTGCTTTCACTATTAATTAAAACATTTATCATATCATATATCCTTGATTGTTGTAAGGCTGTTTGTTATTCACCAGTACTTCAAGTGTATGAGAAAGAGGAAGTTTCAATCACTGCCAGAGCAGTTGAGGGCAGGGACATTGTTAGCCTGTTTAATTAACGTGCATAATATTTAATACACTCAGTTTGGTGTACTTATTTCAATAGATCATATGATCTGTATTATACAGTATATTTATTTCATTGTAATATTATATATATTAAATATGAATATTTTAAAGGCTAACTGATTGCTTTGCTGTAGTTAAGCCTCAAATAAGAAGCCACCCATTGAGTGTCTATGAGCCAGCAAAGACAAAGGTAACATTGAAATGCGAAGTATTCGGCAACCCACCACCTCTGTGTATGTGGTGGACAAGAAAGGGAGACAACGAAGAATGGAAGCCTGTTGGAGAAGCTGAACAAAGTTTTGTGATACGAAGTCTTCATGTGCTGAATGAAGGACAGTACTGCTGTGTAGCTGCTAACAAGGTTGGCAAAGTCTGGTCAAATATTGCAGTTGTGTGCCTAGAGCCAAGAGAGTGTGGTATGCTTGTAGCAAGTAGTTCTGGAATTTTTCTAACTTTTTTTGGTAGATCCAAAGTTTGTGGATGAACCCGAAACGCCTCAGTTTTGTGTTGTGGGAGGTGTGCAGTCAGTTTGCTTGAACTGTGAAGCTGTAGCTATTCCACATCCTCGGTATCAATGGTATTGTAATGAGCAGGCTCTCACAGAAGGAACAGGACCTGTTCTCAATGTAAATCTTGGTGGTTTCTACTACTGTGTAGCATCCAATAGTTTGGGGAGAGCTCAAACGCAAATTATTCAAGTGTTGTTGGTCCGTAAAGAAGGTATGTAGCTAGTATGGGATTTGTGATGCTATAAGATATAATGGTACTTGTTTTGTGTAAATAGCACCCTCTAGTGTAAAAGACAAAGGAGCCAGACATTTAGAGGAATATTATCAAAACCACAAGCTCATTTTGACTGCACCATCAGAAATTCTAGCTATGGGTCCTTTAGCTCAGAAGGCCTACCTTGAAGCATTAGCAAGTGGTGATGTCCCTTATCGGCGATTTTTGCTTATGACTGTAGGTAAAGATAGGGCTGGAAAAACATCACTTGTAAAAGCTCTACTCGGTGAGTCAGTTGATCCTGAATACATTGAGGACAGCACAGCAGGCATTGATGTTAAATTAATTTGGTGTAAACGTGATGGTAAGAAGTGCACTTTCCACAAGTTAGATGATTTGGCAGACGAACTGAAGACAATCAAGAGGCTGCAAGCACGTTACTTGGCTGAGAAAATTGTCAAGGAAAGAAAAGACATCGAGTTGAAAACAGGAGATCATCTTGACTCATTTCCTAGCAGTTTTAGCAAAAAAATGAATCTGCAAGACCATACCACAGAATTGTCAGAATTTTATGATCGATTAACCTCTGCTAGCACTGAGAACTTTAGTAGCACTTTGTCAGCTACTCCTGATGGAAGTGCGTCTGTGTCTCAAAGAGTCAGCAATCCAAGTTTCTCTACTGTCAATACCAGTCAGTCAAGTGTAAGTAGTCAGTGGGAAGTTCTTTCAACTGATGACAATTTGACAGAGGAAATGAAGCTCTTGTTGCAGAAGGAGTTACAACAGCTGTCTGAGTGTGATGAAACAGGAGGCGATAGCTGTGATAACAACTATACAGATTCAAGATTAGAAAGTGGTTGTCTGTGGATTAGAATTTATGACTTTGCTGGTCAACCCCTCTATTATAATTCACACTTCTCCTTCATGGTTGATCGTGGAATCTATCTTATTGTGCATAATCTGAAGGATGATCTCAACACTCGTACTGTTGTTCAGGTTGGTCGAGACAGTCAGAACTATTCCATTCCACAAGAGACAAGTTATACCAATTTGGAATATATCAAGAATTGGGCATCAGCAGTTTCTGCAACTTGCCCTGTTTTGTCTGAGCAAACAACAAAATCCATATTTTTGGTGGTTGGCACTCACTATGATGAAATTAGGAAATTACATCAAAGCATTGGAGACCGAATGCAGTTTCTCACTGCTAGAGAACAGTTAATCCGGCATGAAATTGAATCAGCCCCACTATCACGGCATTTTTGTGAGCCATTTTTCTATATTGACAATACACAATCACATGATGAAGATAAGGCAGAATTAGATGCTCTAAGGAGCAAAATTGTTGAGTTAGCAGAAAGTGATTGGCAAGATGGCGAGTGCAAGCTGGGCAGTGAAGTTTCCTTGCCTTACTCTTGGCTAAGGTTTGAAGTGGAGCTCTACCAGGAAGCAGCTGTGAATCCTAGACCGTATCTTTTGTATGATGAGGCAATAGAGAGAGCTTCTCAATGTTTGAATAAGCGGTACTCTGTTGATGAGGTCACTGCGCAATGTAACTCTATGCTGGAATTTTATGATCGTCTTGGTGTTTTGATGTGGTTTCAATCCGAAGGGTTGAAAAACTATGTTCTGATTGATCCACAACGGGTCCTCAATTTGTTTAAGCGAGTTATCAGTCTGGAGCCACATTTTAGTAAACAGCAGACAATGAAAGACTTTTGGGAAAAGTTAAGACGTAGCGGTGTGATTGAACGACAAGACCTAAACCTGATGTTGAATGATGCTGTAACCAAGGAAAATGAATTAATGGTGGAGAGAAGAAAAAATATGGGACTCACAGCTGAATTACCTGCAGGATCTGACAAGTCTGATGAGCGCAAAGAATTCTTTTTCTTAATGCTACAAAGGTTTTATCTGCTGGTTCCCTACATTACCAAAAGTAAAAGCTACCACTCTACTGGTTGTTACAGACGACTGCTGATTCCATCAATGATCACATGGAATCCCCCTTTGCATATGTTTTGTGTTTATCCTTCTGATGCTCCGAGCATTTTGCTTTCTTCAAGTCATCAGATTGTACCAGATGCTTTGTTTAATCGGCTTGTAGCTTTTTGTGTTTGGCGCTACCCCTTATGTCCTCAGGTATATCGCTATTTTGCAAGGCTCCACGTTGATGAAAATCATGATCTTCTGCTGTTCAATCGGACAGTAGAGAGTGAACATGAATCTGGAAAGATTAAACTAGTGATGCATAGATTGGATGACAAGTCAAAGATGACTGACCCAAATTTGTGCAGTCAAGCTTTGCGCTATGTTGTTGATTCTATTGCTGAAGTTCGAAACCAAAGGATGCACGGACTACGGTTTACACTTCAAGGAGAAATAATACAAGATGGCTATGAAACAGTGAAACCAGTCTTCAATGGTAATTGTAGACATTGTCAAGAGTCATGTGGTGAAGCAGAATGCATTGACCACATAGCTCAACATTTGAGTGAAAGTGTTGAAAATGGACAAATTACGAATAAAGTTCATAACGGATGTCAAGCGCGTGTCACTAGTGCATTTGCTCAGCGTTTGTGGTTTTGTCGCTGGCTGCATCAAGAGAAGGCTAATGTTAGTTGCCAAATATTAAAGTTAATTGATTGAATGAGGAAATTGTGTGCAGAAGAGAATTATCATTTGTGTTGTTTTAGTGTGCACCTACAATCACCGAGGCTGGTGTACAACCTGATGATGTCGATGACGCTATCAAAGTACTTTCAAATTCTGATTCCAAGTTTATTGATAAGAAGGATGAGCAACACTACAAAGTCGTGATTGACTCCCGTCTTGATCTTAGTTGTTTATTGGAAGAAGATGGTTGTGTGTATCAGTATCAATGGTTCAGAGCAGGTACACCACTACAGAATGAAAACAAGCACTTTTACAGGATTGACAAGTTTCAGAAAGGTACACATAGTGGTATCTATACATGCAAAGTTACATGTATGGATGAGATGAAGTTCTATGGGCCTCTGTTGCTTCAAGCCAAACCTAAGCGAGGTTTGTTTGTTAATATAATGTACTGAATGCTTTGTGATTTGTTTGTATATTCTCAGACCACAAGCTCTGTTGTTCTATTAAGGCTGTAGTCCACGTTGATGGAAAGCTAATTCAACGGCGAAAATCTGTGTCTCTTGGCCATTGTTTTCGGATGAGGGTTGAGATTGAACCATCAGAGATGGCAAAGAGCGAAGGTCTGCGGTTGCAGTATAAGTGGCAGCAAAATGGCAAGGACATCCCAAATGCCACCAATAAAGAATTGTGTATTGAGCATGTACAGGATTTCCATGAAGGTGTTTACCGCTGCCAAATTTTGGAGGAAGGTATAAGCAACGATGACGAATCAGATGAGTATTCTGAAAATTTTGAATTACACATGGCATCACCGGGTGAGACAGCAGGTATTTGGCTATTTGCTGGACATCTAGTACGTTGTGTTTGGTAATAGACTGGCATGAAGATCCTCACTGGAGAGATCAGGCTAAGCTATACAGACAAAAGCAAGATCGTGGTAATGTGCTAATCAAGAGTTTTATGACCATAATTTAGTAGTTTGTGAATTACAGTACAATCGCGCAAAGATGACACTGATTGTCGACAAGGTAGAATGTTGCAGTAAATTTTGTGATAATTTTTGTATTTCGATAATTCTGTTTTCTTATATTGTGCAGCTACAGACAAGGTGGCTTTATTGATTGGAAACTTTAAGTATGAAAAAATGCCAATACTGATCTCTCCGGAAAACGATGTGGCTAGAATTTCTAGTCTCCTCAAGCAACTGGGTTTCAAAGTTCTTACATACGTCAATCTTAACTTTTTTGACATGATTCATGTCTTACGGATGTTCTGTGAAATGATTCACAATGGAGTGTATGCTCTAATGTACTTTGCTGGGCATGGTATTGAGTATAATAATGAGACATACATACTGCCAATTGATGGTGATGATATCCAACAACCAATAGTTGGTTTTCGTGAAAGAGCAATTGAGTATGAAATGCAGATGAGAGAGGCACGGCTAAGTGTTCTTCTTTTGGACTGCTGTAGAACTAGGTATGTAGGATAGAAATAATTAGTAGTGGTTATTGATTTATTAGTAATGGTTAAGGGATTGATTACATCTGTTATTGATAGACCTCGTTCTAGTTTGGGGAAATGCCGATGCTCTTTACCTTCATTAGGAATTGGATCTTTGATTACTCATTATAGCTGGTGAGACACAGATTTGATGTTTGTCTGAGTTTGGCTGCTTTATTCTCTATTTATTTTGTTAGCTGCTCTATGCAATCAGCTTATGAGCCTCGTCCTAGATCACAACCTAACACTTCTATTTGCAGCAATTATGCTAATCAGTTGATCAAATCACTACAAGAACTGAAGGAATCTAAAGATTATCAGACTGTGCTAGATGTTTTCACCAAAGTAAACGAAGGCAAGTTATTGATGTATTGGTATTGATTTGTGGATAATGTGTAAACACACATGTGCATGCATCTACATTTGATTTAACATTTAAGTAATAATTCTAGGTCATCACAACATGCAGCATTACAGTACTTAGAAGTTTCATAAAGTCATGTCTTCTGTCTGGACAGCCAGTACAAAGAGTGTTGTTTTGAAAAGTGTTAATTAATTAATTAACGTCAATGACTAGCATTGCATTTACTCTGTGAGATGTTAGAAACATTTTGTTGCTTAGAAGTTGGTAAGCAGAGGAAAGCTATGCAAAGTATGGTGTGGCAGGTGCCACAAAGGAGGGATCACATAGTGGAGAACTTGTCTCTGGCAGATGAGGTCAATGCATCCAGCAAACCTGCAAGGGAAAACACTCAAATCATCAAGAAAGTTTACTCACGTATATTTTAGCTTTAGATTTATTAATAGGTTTTAATATTAATTACTCTGGTTTTTCTATATGGTTGCAACAGCCATTTCTTCAGTGTTTGAGTACATCAGTGGCTTTCGCGTGGAACTGCATTGTGCACATTGGCTCTGTAATGTCTTGCTGATTGGAGCTCGAATTCTACATAGAGATGGTCATGATGCAGGTATTGAATTGCAGTTTTGTTCCTGTGGAGATGAAGTAAGTGGACATCATGTAACGTATTGAGATGGTTAGATGCATAAGTATTGTGTTAATTAATTAACTCTAACATAGATTGGGATTGAATCTACAAAACTGGATATTGATGAATATAAAATGGTTCATGAAACATTGGAAAACTGTCAGTCTGTGGCTGCACTGGCAAAGTGCCGACATTTTAGGAAGGTTTCCAACATTCAGTTGGCAACTGTATGTCTGAATTAATGTTCGATCTTCTTGAGATTATGTGTTGATATTAATACTGTTTTGCAGAGCAATCTTCTTCCAATTGAATTGCACATAGATGGTATAGGACAAAAGAGTTTCAACTTTGACATTTCATCTGTTACTGATTATACAAGGTCATCTTACCAACATGGCAAGAAGATCAAAGCATGTGACAGTCATTGCTGTCCTGTTTAGACTAAAAGAGAAGTAAATTTTAGCTGGGAATACGTAGCGATAACTATTGCTTGTGGCCATTACTTAGTGTTCACTATTTAGAAATTAGGTACTGGTGGCCACACGTTTTTAGCAGCGTTGTTATGATATTCAGTGGAAATATGGGTATACGCGCGTGCGTATATTTTGTAACACCATATAGCTAGACGTTGTGCCCTAGCTGTGCACGTTCACGATAATCACAAGTAATGGTGTAACCAAAAACAAGTGGGTGCGGTTAATAGCGTGCGTTTGGGCATTATGTAGGCATTATGTCGATGTGCGAAGAACGTTACGGCAGCGGCTCCGTGTCGCATCGCTACACTGCTAACAAGGAGCAGCAATTCGAGAAACGTTTGTTGCAACATTCTACTTATTTTGCAATAAGAAAATTCTTTCTGGTAAGAAATGCTGGACTAGCTTGTAATATTGTAGCTAATTTAATGGTTTTTTACTCAAGTCAGCTTTTCTTCCTCATGGCTATCCAGACAGCGTGAGTTCTGACTACTTGGCTTATCAAATATGGGACACTGTTCAGGTACAATTTTTGGTAGAATGTTCTAAGAAATTTTATAGAAATGTTAGTACACTAATTAATTAAACTACTAACATTGTGTGACGCTGATAATGGTGAGAGGATAACTCGGTGAATGCTGTTGAAATTTTTGCAAATATTGAGAAGGTTAACTAATACAGATGAGAAGTATAGCATCACGATTGATCAGATATTAGCATCATAGATACAACAGTTTGCTGTAATATGGTTGGGTTGACTAATTAATGAATATGGCGATTTTCATTTGCATGAATGATTTCGTTTAGTGTTTGTTTGCTTTGCTTGGTGACTTGCTGGACTGTTTGCTTGCCTTTTTGGTGATTTATTATTACAGATTTAATTGTATGGATCAGTTAAATTTGATTGCCTGTCTCTTTGTGATTGCACTTGGTTTGGTAATTTATCAATGGTGAAACTTAATTGTAGGCATTTTGCTCTTCAATTACTGGCACACTTGCTACTCATGCAGTACTGAAAGGTGCTGGAGTTGGAGATGGAAGTGCCTCTGTGTTGGCAGCCACAATGACATGGCTACTTCGAGGTTAACACACCGTATCGTTGTTGTCGTGTTTTGTAACTGATAGGTTATGTGATATATTGAAGATGGTACAGGTATGGTAGGGAGGATAGTGTTTGCTTGGTTGAAAGGGTAAAGTCAGGCATAGTCGTCTGATGTCTGTTTGAGTGCAACTAAATGTGTTGATGTGTAGATCAAGTCTAGATTGTGACGCTAAGAAATGGAGGTGTGCCTGTGTGACTGCATGTTTAGCTAGTGTATGGTTTAGTTAATTAATGACTGGATGACTTTTAGACTCTTTGCTGATATTCTCAACGACATTGCTATCTGTTTGGATCTTGTTGCTCCACTTCTTCCTTCATACTTTGTGGCGATTGTTTGTGTCTCTAGCATATCGAAAGTAAGAATATGAAGTGATTTACCATACAATTACAATTACAAACAGTGATGTTTCTATAATTTTAGTATGCTCCTGTGCAACAGTTTGGGACTTTTGTGGAGATTAACACTTTTATTGATAATTTAATAGTTTTAAACATTCGTTAGACTTTTAAATATCTTGAATTGCTGTTATGTAATTTTTTAGAAACTAGTAAGTTTTTTACTTTTGGATGTCGTAGCAACCCGAAGGCATATTTTACTATATCAGATACTACACAAATTTGAGGCAATTAAAGTCTTAAGGAACATTTTAAGCTCATCTAGCTGGATGTTTCCACAAGGCTTCTCAACTTTTAATTAAGAATTAAGATACATAAATCTGGTCACTTGAACGTATTACTCGTAGGCAATGTGAACAGCTCTAACAGTCATTCGAATGTTATCTAAAGTTGTTCATGTAACAACACCAACGGTGTGCATAGTGAACAAGGGAAATCTACTGTGCTTAATGGCTTGACTGTTGAAATACTGCTAGTATTATCGTTGACAATCTAATCTTTTCTAACTCACATATCAAAGGCGGGAGACAATACAGTGGTTAAATAGTTCTGATTAGCTATATATCCATTACTTCATATTAGAATGGAGCTCCAGACTTATGACTGCATTTCAGACTATTTCGTTGGTAGTGCATGATAGCGTAGTAAACTAGCTTTGTTGTGTGTGGTCGAAGCCATGCTTTACTGTACCTCATGAGATGTACGTTTGAACTGTTTAGTCTATTGTTGGTGTTGCTGGTGGATCGACTCGTGCTGCTCTGACTCAACATCAAGCCAAACAGAATAACATGGCTGACGTGTCAGCCAAAGATGGCAATCAAGAAACATTGGTGAATTTGACTGCACTATTGGTTGGCTTAGTCATGATGCCGTCGGTGGCAGGCAATTTGCTGTAAGACTTGCAACAAGTCAGCATGTTTACGAATAGGTATAACTTGTATGTATGGTACAGGTTGACTTGGATTCTCTTTGTGTGTTTTACTGGCTTGCATTTGTTTGCTAATTTCAAGGCTGTTTCCTCTGTTGTCATGAGCACATTGAACACATCAAGACTACAGATTGTTGTCAATCACTATCTTGAGACTGGAGAGATTGGATCACCAGAATATGTTAACCAGCAAGAGTCCGTCTTTCTAGGTATATATTAAGAATCATAGACTAGGATTTAGATTTGTGATATGGTATCTGTTTGTTGTTGTTGTGTGTGTGTGCATAGCAAAAAAGAAGAAGCATGTGTGTGTGTGCGCGCGTGCACACACACACACACACACACACACACACACACACACACACACACACACACACACACACACCAATTAATCAATGATTTAGATGTTATTTGAAAGAGACAAAGATTTGATGGCTGATCCATTTGATGTACAATTTATTTATTGTCACATTTTTTCTAAATGTACAGAAGCTAATTTTGAAATTGTGTGTCTGCAAGAATTATTATTTATACTGTAGCCATTGTTCAGGCATGTTATTTTATCAGTTTTAGCTTGAATGTTGTTGAGTTTTTCTGCTCACTTTCGAGTAGATGACATTTGACCTTTAGGTTGGCCAAGAATCGGTTCTATTAACATTGGAGTTCCTTTTGGGTCAGTCGTTGCAAGTGTGGCCGACTTGAATTCTTTACTACATTCCAACTCTAATGACAAATTTATTCTAAACATCAAAAGGTCTAGCATAAGGGTTACGTTACATGTTGATGCTGTCGATCAAGACATAATTCAATGCTGCTACCAGGCTGCTGTAGTGAGAGCTATCTTATGCGGAGTAAATGCAACAGCAAACAGTAGAACAAATGTCAGCTGGTAAATTCAAAACAGAAGCTGTCATCTAGTTAACTGTATTTTGTCTTGTGCAGGCTACAGCCGCTGACTTACTTCAAAAGATGAAACTACTGATGAAATCAGGTGAGACTGTGCAACTTGTTTGGCATACAATATATTTCAATATTATTTAGTTAACATTGTATGGGCTGCATTATATGAACAATTTTTGTCTCTTTGTTATGTTAGCACTTTATTGAAACTGACTCGTTATGTTTAAATTGATTTGTGTATTATGTATGGAGATGGTGGCCACTTATCATCTAGCGATGCCTTGAAGCTGGTGCATCTGTCACACAAGTACACACAAGTTGCTAGTGATGAATTTTTGCATCTCCTGTCAACTCGTGGATGGATATTTTCACCTTCGTTGTTGGGGGCTGATGAATGGAGATGTTCCTGGAGCCGAGCAGGAGTCAAGGTGGATTAACAACACAGTAATAACAATAACTGATTAGGGTGCTGGCTGACACACCAACTGACCAAAAATTCACTAATTAAACTCTGATGGCGTTGTATTATTGTCTGTAGTTCATTTTCTTAAATACTTATAAAAAGTTTTAATAGCATTTGCACCATGTGATTGAAAGTGTGTGCGCGCATTTAACGTCCGGAGCTCCGGGGGCAAATATGGCTGATGGTCGTGAGTGTTTCTTTACAGAAGCAGCGTACGAACAATACAGCTTGGCTTCAAATGTTTATGTTAGGCTTTCAA
>NC_085085.1:14765316-14902816 GCF_963422355.1 Corticium candelabrum
GCCAATATGCTATTGTTACGTCACCTACGTTTTGCATCCCAAAACGATTGCTGATTGGCTCGACAAACTCCTCCAGTGTGACACATGCTTACAAACAAACAAACAAACATACAAACATAGGTAGCAACATACCGACAGACAGACCGGAAGTCAATTCAGCTCATTTAGAGTGAGGTTCTCGCGAAGCAGTCCACCACTTATTGTGGTGTTCTTCTTTACGCTCGTAGCTTAAATAGGTAATTAATAGATAATTAATTAATCAATTGGCAGCAGTGAATTTCCGTTCCAGTGAATTAATTCATTTAACAGGCTATCTTTTGTTAACTAGACTATAATTAATATTTATTAGTCCTGTATAATAGGTCTACATAATTTTAATTTACAGAAAAAGCTCATGATAACTAATTGTAGAAAGTGATTCTACGTGCTGAGCAGCGCTTCCTAATATGCTATGCATCTGAATTTTTTGTGTCTCTTTTGTAGATACCATTACCATGGTATTATCAGTTAATGAAATAGGCATAACTTATAAAAGTAGCCCACACTGCGCTGCATCTTTGTGGCATGGGGAAACTCTTGGGCTGTCATCATTATAGCTAGTCTACACCAAAATAGTTGGTACACACCTGACACTTCAATTTTTGTGTCTGGACATTGTTTGCGTATAAATGTCTTAAAGACACTGTACTGATCTAGACTGTTTGTTGATTTTTGTTTAGAAGCTAAATTCATTGGTATTAAAGGAGCAAGAAGAATTCCTTGCATTTCTTGAGAGTGTATCAGCTCAACAAAGTCCTCAGTATAGGACAATACCAGAAGATGTAACTGCAGCATTTAAGGTGAATCTCGTACTGTTCAGGAACATTTAAAGAATTATTGTACTTTAGGGTTAAACTGAAGTGTTTGATTTAATTAAACATTTTCAGTGTACCTGTCATCATTTGAACATTATTTGTGAGAGAATATTCTGTTATGATAATAGAGGAATGGAGCTATGGTGTGGGTAGTTAACTCAAGACACTTAATACCTGACAAACCAGGTATGAAGCAGTTAGGAATGAATGCATAGCTTAGCTATCCAATTTCCTTTACTCTTTATGTAGAAGAGGATATGGTGGTAGTCACTGACTCAGAAGGGTCAGAAAGGCAAATTACAGTTTACTGTAAGTCTCATTTATATGTGCTTGTTGGTTGTCTTCTCATATTTAATTTCTCATACTATTCAGTTATCTCCATATTTAGTATTGTCTTATGAACACAAGAAATTTGCTTGCTTGAGTATTATGTGCATCAATAATTGATGTGCGGTACCTTATAGGTCAAAGCAATAAATGCTTCCCACTAACTTTAATGCTGAAAATAGATATGATACAGATATCATACAGATATGATACAGATTAGAGTGACTTGTTAAAGGAGACTGTGTCATGTATATTGTCTTGAAGCTCATCTTTCAATCTAGACTTAGAAAAAACAATTGTTTTTGCAGTCTATTGTTCAATGTCAAAGAATGCAGATTGAGAAGTTATATCCGGTGAGATTCTGAGGCAAATTTGGTTTTGTTATAAGCATGCCTTTGGAGGTTGGAGATGTTGTGTGAGATGATAATTTCTGTTTGTGTTGCAGCTTAATTAATAATAATGAGGCTTTACTTTTGTTTCTGATAGCGTTATTACCAGCTTCATAGTTCTGTTAGTCTGGATGATCTAGCAATTTTGGATCAAACGATGATCTTTGTTAAGACTGCTTTAAAACAGGTACAGTACTGTTTACATAATGCGCCTGCCTGCTTGCCTGTTTGTCTGTGTCTGTTTTACGAGTGTGTGTGTGTGTGTGTGTGTGTGTGCGTGTGTGTGTGCACGCGTGTGGTGTGTGTGTGGTGTGTGTGTGTGTGTGTGTGTGTGTGTGTGTGTGTGTGTGTGTGTGTGTGTGTGTGTGTGTGTGTGTGTGTGTGTGTGTGTGTGTGTGTATTCGTCTTAAAAGAAAACTACAGAAGACCAAAGACTTTTCTATGCATAATTTGTTTGATAGGGAGATGTTCTACAACTTTCTTTGCCAAAAGCATCATCAGTCATTGAAGTACAGCAGCTGGTTCCAGATGTATGTTGAAGTTGGGAGACAACTCAACTACAGGGTATTGTTTATTGTGTAGTCTTTTTATAGTTTGACCTTGTCATTAGTCAAGATGCGACTGCTGACCGTCTGTCCAAAGAACACAATGTGGACATTGTAGTTGCAACAGAGAGTCTTTCGACTTTGGCAAGCAATCAGTCACCAGATTTCTCCCATACATGGCAGATACCAATAGCAGTAAAACTACAATCCAACAATCAAAAATGTATATTTATTGACAATCCTATTATTCTGAACACATTAGCAGGTCGAGAGAGGAGCCGTGTTGTCTTTGATAGATTATTGAGGCAAATAACTATGGAGACAGATATGCATGATTCTGTTGGACGAGCTGATGTGGAGCTGAAGCAGAAGAGTCAAGTGCATTTAGAGACTGATAGGCACCAAAGAGCTGCAGAGACTGAATTGTCAAGTGATAGTGATAGTGAATTTGTGGGATTTGACTTGAAGACTGATCTCACTGTTGAAGAAATGCGAGTGTTATCCAGTGATGAAGCAGATACAGAACTGCAGATTGTAACAGACGAGGACTTTGACTGTGAATGTTCTGGTGAAGAGAATTCGAAGTCAGTGAATGTCAATACATCTGCTATTGACCATTCTCTTATTACATTGGAAGATCCACATAACGATCAGTGTTTTGTGTACAACCTATGGAAGTGTGGTGAGATGACCATTTTAGTACGAAGCAGAGGTGATGGACTTCTAGAAGATAAAAGGATGAAGGGCAAAACACGTCGGTTGTTTCTAGTACCTAAGCTGGAGTTTCAAGTTGAATATGGATATGAGAGGATCACACATGCTGAATGTGCACACTGGTGGATGGGCTTATATTTTAGGCCTCGTTCTCATGTAGCAATTGGTAAGAATTTATACAATGCTGTTCTTCACTGGAAAGAGTAATTTAATATATGTTGCATACCAATTATCTAGAACTGTATTACTCTCTTATGAGAGACAACAAAGTTTACAGAAATGAAACCTAACAATTAGTACAGTTTCTTTGAAAATGTAGAAAATGCAAAAGATTTCTTTCGAGGACATGGGTAGTGGGCTGTCATGATCATATGCATATTGCCTTAAGTCTAACAGTTGAAGTCTCAAGATTCTTATGATTATTTACTTATGCAAACCGTTTCTGATGAAGTCAGTGACTGTTAAGAGAATAAGAAAACTGTTTGTGGCGGGTTGGGAGGATGAGTTACTAAGTTTGCATACAGGTGTATGTATGACGTTGGTAGAGCACTGTCTAGCTGTTTGTTTGGTTGTGTTGAAAACATAGCAACGTGTACTATGATCATTGATGTAAGTTGAGGTGCTTTAATTAAGTTATCTTTTGCAGTTTACCTCAATGGGTTTTCTTTTGAAGTTCTTCAGTGCAAGATAGTTGATCTTGAAAATCTTGGAGAAATGGTTAGAAAGGACTGTAGCTTCAGGTAATTAATTGTTTTAAGTATGCAAGTGCAGCTCCTTTAATTAATTAATGACTGACGTTATTGCCTCCCTATAGTCCTAAGCAAGCTATGAAAACCTTACTACATATTCTAATAGAAGTTCACAAGTTTGTTGTCATTAGCATAGAATTGCGTAAAATTTACTTTTTATGTGTACACTGTATGCGCTATTCAGGTTGTCTGTTGGTCAGTATCTGATTAGTCACACTGCTGGTGCTTCTGATATTACCATTCTGGAATCGGAAACAACCGACTGTAATTCAGCCGATGATACGTATTGAGTATTTGTTATGTCAAGATTCTCTCTAGGGTATCTAATTTGCAAACGTTCTCTAGGTTTGATCTCTGGAGGTCTGCGTTTGGTGAACTGGACAGGGAACATGAGAGTGATCTGGCAGCGTTATCTTGTCTTCAGGTTTCTGTAAATATACAGTCACCACATCAAAAGAAACACAACTTAATCCCTGGAACATTCCCACCTGAATAGTGACATGACATCACCAGTGGCCATGGATTTGGTGTATTGCTACATTGCTAACTAATTATAGCACTCGAATTTCTAGAATTGTTAGATATCTTTTTGGGATTTTGTGACAATTAATACAAATATATGTCGATGCCGTGTTTGTAGTGTAGTAGGCATACAGAGCTGCTTGGGTTGCCACAAGCAATATCCGTGACTGTGGGGTGTAAAGGCCCCCGTATGTTATATTTTTAATTATTAGTGCTCTACAGCACACCGAATGAGTCATCAGTCGCTGCAAAATGTCCGGAAAATCACATGTTGTAGACGTGCGAGTGGTCGACATCCAGAAGAAACGCTTGCCTAACAAGCACTACGTGAGAATTCTGTGTCTTCCGCACCTCGTCTCGTCGTTTGTGCAGTGACGGTTTTTCCCCCGAATGTACCGGTAGGTGTACGCTGTTCGAGTGACGTGGTCTGACGGTGCTCAGTTTTGTATCTACAGAAAGTACAGCGTGTTCTTCGAGTTTCAGGTATGTCAATAGGCGTCGACTGCCATGTAGGTACTTTCTCAACATTAGCTAACAGAAGTGTAGGCACGTGAAGGCTTGCTAGAGTTGCTAGCGAGTCTTCAGTGCTGTCTTTAGTGCAATTGCAACTACTTGTCAATTGAGGTGTTTCATGCAACACCAGCCACATGTTTAGAGATCGATTTACTTCACTTTGAAGCTTGTCTTGGCATAGCTTGATGCACAGACGAATCGTGTCATGTGCGTCATGTGTCGCTGTGTTGCAAATAGCCGTGTCCAAGTTTGGCAGTTTACGGTATTGTCCTTCTTTATTATTCTGTTTCTGTGGATGTTAACTGCGTAATTAATTAACTGTATTGTATTTACTGTCACAAGTGGACATCTACATCTAATCAAGTCTCTGTGGGTTCTTAGTCGTTTTGATAGATCTAAAACTGACGGAACCGTTCTAGCCTCTGAAGGAGTGAACTGGAATTGTCGAACTGCTGATTGGAACAGTTTTAATTAATTAACACATCCTCCAATCTAACAATAATTGCTTTGTACCTTTTAAAGTACTATATGGTTCATGGTGCTTGTAGTTTCAATTGTCTCTAGAAGAACATGTGTACATTTTTAGCTGTTTTCTTCAGGCAAGTGTTCTTACAATGTTACAACTGCACTTGTTGAATGAAATTGGTGAATGACGAATGCTAGTTTAATATGTACAACCCACATAACATATTTGCTGTGACTTGGTCATTATATTTGACAGCATATACACAGCGCGGGCAAAAATGGGTAGTTTCTAAAAGCAAGTTGCCCTTAAATCTGAGGTTGTTGTAAAATTGATAACCAGTGAACTTTGTGCGAAAGTTATAATGCGGCGGGAAAGTGTCCGAGTATACAAGACTAGTTAATACTGAAACTTGAGGTTGCTTTTTACTGTGCTGATCAGAGACTCGTAGATAATTGGTGATGTTTACTATAGTAGGACCTGCTGCCTCAAGTCAGATGATTTAGTTCTTGTTTAATTCAACATTGAAGCCAAACTTGCATTTTAACCTATCCACTTGTTGTAGTGCACTCAAGAGTTGTTGTATGTCATACCCAGTTCCACTTGTTTGTAATCATTTGTAAGCTTTGAATTATTTTAATGCATAATGATTACATTTTTTATGTTACTATATTTCAAGTAAGTACGCAGTTTAATTAACGTGTTGTGAAATTGTAGGCTAAGCTGTACGAGATGTTTCCAAAGACTCAAGAAAGCAAACTTCCACACTTACCAGGTAAGAACTTAATTTACATCACGAGTGACCAAATTATAGCATCACCTCGAACCGGCACACTTGTTCAGTGATAACAGGATGAGTGCAGCCAATACTGGTGTGCTAGCACAGAAATAGATGAAACCGTTGTAGTGACAATTAAGTTAAGGAGACGGGGTTTGTAGTATTGCTATTGTGCAGATTTATGATGCAAATAGATAGTATTCTCCTTAATTATGCATAATGAGTGGCATGTAGTCGCTTGCTTTCTCTCGAGTACTTTGTAGTAACCATAGTTGATTGCAAACATGATGCCTTTGCTTGTGTGCACGGCAATGTTTGAAGTCTGCTTGGCATACTTTTTGCGTGCTCTCCCAGCTCTTGAGTGTCGTCCATTTGTTATGTTTGTGGCTGTACAGGTATTTTGGTAAGCACTAAAGTGTCATATATTTGCTACTACGAAGTACTAAAAATTTTTTAGTTCCACAAATTTTGCTATCCTAACACTCGAATGGGTCTCTGTGAATAAAACGGCTGCCAATGAAGCTCTGAAGTCTTACACTTTATGGACTGGCGGCTATTTTGGCTCCAGTGACGTCCAACAGAGCAAATCAGTGTTACAGTGTCGTTTCTAGACAAATTATGGCACTGCAAATATGTAATTACAGTTACTGCCAAAACGTGCCGGTCAGTATATCACTTCTGGAAACCAGTCAATTGTCAAAAGTGAATTTTATCGAAAGCGTTTTATGAAAAACAAGATAAATGCTCGAGTCGACAGATTACTTGTAGGTTACAGTCAGCAGAGGTATATAGTAATATTACTTTTTAATTATAACTAGTCACTATAGTAAATGACAATTGTTTATAGCAGAGTTGTTTTGTTATCAACGACAGATTGTGTGAGTGTGTGTGTGTGTGTGTGTGTGTGTGTGTGTGTGTGTGTGTGTGTGTGTGTGTGTGTGTCTGTGTCTGTGTCTGTGTCTGTGTGTGTGAGTGTGTGTGTGTGTGTGTGTGTGTGTGTGTGTGTGTGTGTGTGTGTGTGTGTGTGTGTCTGCATGTCTGTGTGTGTGTCTGTGTCTGTGTGTCTGTGTCTGTGTGTGTCTGTGTCTGTGTGTGTGTGTGTGTGTGCATGTGTGTGTGTGTGTGTGTGTGTGTGTGTGTGTGTCTGTGTCTGTGTCTGTGTCTGTGTCTGTGTGTGTGAGTGTGTGTGTGTGTGTGTGTGTGTGTGTGTGTGTGTGTGTGTCTGTGTGTGTGTGTGTCTGTGTGTGTGTGTCTGTGTGTGTGTGTGTGTGTGTGTGTCTGTGTGTGTGTCTGTGTGTGTGTCTGTGTGTGTGTCTGTGTGTGTCTGTGTCTGTGTCTGTGTGTGTCTGTGTCTGTGTCTGTGTCTGTGTCTGTGTGTGTCTGTGTCTGTGTGTGTGTGTGTGTGTGTGTGTCTGTGTGTGTGTCTGTGTGTGTGTCTGTGTGTGTCTGTGTCTGTGTCTGTGTCTGTGTGTGTCTGTGTCTGTGTCTGTGTGTGTGTGTGTGTGTGTGTGTGTGTGTGTGTCTGTGTGTGTGTGTCTGTGTGTGTGTGTGTGTGTGTGTGTGTGTGTCTGTGTGTGTGTGTGTGTGTGTGTGTCTGTGTGTGTCTGTGTGTGTGTGTGTGTGTGTGTGTGTGTGTGTGTGTGTGTGTGTGTCTGTGTGTGTGTGTCTGTGTGTGTGTGTCTGTGTGTGTGTGTGTGTGTGTGTGTGTGTCTGTGTGTGTGTCTGTCTGTGTCTGTGTGTGTGTGTGTGTGTGTGTGTGTGTGTGTGTGTGTGTGTGTGTGTCTGTTTATCTGTAGTTTTGAAGACGTATTTGAGTTTCTAAAGTGTGTATTTTAGTAGGGAGATTACATGCCCTTGTTCAGGCTCACACAGCGGCAGCAAAGAGAGCAAAAAAGATTGAAAGCTTTTGTCAGGCAAGTCAATGGCTTGATTCGCTAATATAGGCGTGTTGGCTGTATGCATACTGTACACGTAATTTTAGGCGTTGATTAAGCTGCCACCTGAAATATCCCTCTGTGATGATGTGTTGGGTTTCTTTGAAGCTTGGGACCAGGACTTGGATTTAAACGTTGATCGAAAGTAGATAGTATTTTACAAGTTGTATTAGTGTATTGTATGATGACTTCTGATGCTGTTGCAGTGTTATGCAAGTAAATCCTTACTATTCGACTGTTGACAAAGTATCAAAGGGGGAAGAGCACGCCTACCAGTACATACACTTTGATGGTCAGCAAATTATGAATTATGTTGTAATTCAGATGGTTTAAGACTTTGTGTTGCTTTCTTTGTTGGTTTCAATGAAAGCATAGCAGACAGAATTTGTTTGTAAGAACAGTGTGACATGTTTGCAAGCAGTTTGTTGGAAGTGGTGGTGGTGGTGGTGGTGGTGGTGGTGGTGGTGGTGGTCTCTCTCCCTCCCTCCCTCCCTCCCTCCCTCCCTCCCTCCCTCCCTCCCTCCCTCCCTCCCTCCCTCCCTCCCTCCCTCCCTCCCTCCCTCCCTCCCTCCCTCCCTCTCTCTCTCTCTCTCTCTCTCTCTCTCTCTCTCTCTCTCTCCCCGCATGTGTGCGTGTGTGAGCGTGAGTGAGTGTGTGTGTGTGTGTGTGTGTGTGCATGTGTGTGTGTGTGTGTGTGTGTGTGTGTGTGTGTGTGTGTGTGTGTGTGTGTGTGTTGCACATTTATGTGAGTCTTGCTCACACTAGTTTTCTGCGAGTGAGACAAACACATCACAAAATGATTGATGTTGTATTGGAGCATTACTTCTAAGTTCTAAAGAGTTATTCATTGCAGCTCTCCAGGTCTTTTTTCTAGTGTTTCTAAGATAAGGGTGTTATGCTTTGCAAATAGGGGCTTTATTGTTTTTAAAAATAATTTATCTTAGTTGTTTGTTGTATGTTATGTTATGGTGCAAAGATGATGAAGATGTTCATGAAATGGAACAATATCGTGCTAACTTCACATTTTATGGTTTGGGAGCAAATGAAGTCAGTTTTGAAGCAGGAGACATAGTCCACGTCATCGACAAGAATGACAATGGTTACTTTTCATGTGTACTGGTGTATGTGGCTGTCTCTGTATTTTGTACATTTTTGTTTGAACTTAAACTTCGCTGTATGTTTGAGTTATTGTGCATTGTTGATACTGTAGGATGGTGGTTGCTTCAGGTTGGCGATAAAGAGGGCAGGGCTCCTGGCTCGTATCTGGAACCAGTAGATCAACTGAGTTCAGAGCCAAGGGAACATGGACATTCTACATCTAGTATAATGAGTAGTGAACTAATGATTAACTTCCTTCATAATCACACAACATGTCTTGTTGTAGGTGATTGCTACATTGCTGTAGCTGACTATGTGCCTTCAGTCAGTGATGAGGTTCAGTTAATGGAAGGCACGGCAGTTGAAGTTTTGGAAAAAAATCTAGATGGCTGGTGGAAGATTAAGTGCGTTACATCTAGTCTCTATAATGAGGACGGTCGGAGTAATAATGATTTATTGAAAGGATAAAGGATGACGTTGGGTTTGCTCCATCGACATATCTGAGAAAGCTGTCACATAAACGACATAGTCATACCCGTGATGTCAGTGCAGTACTGCTGTGTCATCATTTGATGTACTAATTACTGCTGTGTTTTAGTTTGCTGGGTATTCTGTCGATAGGTCGTCGGATACATATGCTTTACCTCTTAAACCACCTCCCAGAGGATCGATGTTGACTAGAAGTACGCGTGCGTTTATTTGCATGTATTTCCTCACAAAATGGTATAAGTTCTTTCTAGGAAGAGCAAGCAGTGGTAGCTCGTATGCATTGCAAGAGGTTCGGAGAGACATTGATGTTGACAAGTCTGGATATGTTACTGTAACGCCAAACAAGGATAGGTAAATTTCGAAGTGTTTCTACTGTAATACATCGAATAGAAAATGAACATAAGATATGCAGTACAGTCGAGGAATGTGGTTGTTTTAGCATTATTTGGCAAGTGCTGTATAGGCAGTCAGTTTAGGAGTCTGTTAGTGAATGTTATATCGTACCCGAGGTTAGTTATGGTCAACTTTTATTATATGACAAGTTGTTTCCTTTTTCTTAAGCCGTGTCCACACTAGACCAGAAATGGATTGTGATCCAATCATGATCGGATTGCGCTGATCACACTTGATCCGATTTGATCAGGATAGTGAGCGTCTACACTGAACTTAGAAAATGATATCTCCGCCTTTTTTTCGGTATCATGTGACTGATGGCCGATGTGTACATGTGGGTTCTTTGCTTATGGAAACCGTTGATACAGCAACTTAAGGCAATTGAAATTGAGCAAGAGCAAAGAAGAGTGAGAAGGGTTAGATGTTCTGACTACATTCGTAGCGCACATGAAGGTAACGCCTACTATTTTCATAATTGGGTTCAACCGATTGCAATCAATGTGGATTAAATTCATCTCTTGATGTGGATTGGATTTATCGCGATTGGATCACGATTGCCTCGAAAGTGGATTAGATGTGGGAGTGATGTTTGCGGTCGCATCACAATCAGATGTTGCCAGTGTGGACAGTTCTTTACTTAACCAGATGTGTCTACAATCTCTGATTACTCTTTAATTAAGATTCAACTTTTATTTTTAAAATTAGTGATATGGCACTTGGAACATTTCACATAACAAAATGTCATTTAGTTTATCTCTTTGTGATTACAATGGGTAGGAGGCAAAGTGTGCCAGATGTAAATATTGTGCCTGTACCACCAATCAATCAAAAGAGGTTTGTTTGTATCAGTCTTTGTCAAAGTATCTCACATCTTGCAATTGTTTACCTTGATGGTCTTCAGGAATCGATTTCTGTCGGAAGATATATCCAGTACTGATAATGTGAAAATTTCTGTGGAGAGGAAGAAGTGCTTCTCAATGTTTGATTTGTTTTCTAATGTTACTAATGACTGCTTGTGGGCGTTAGGAATCCTATGAATAGGTCTAGGTCGGAGGATCATCATTCCCAACCACATCCCGCTCCTCGGCTGAGACGGCCCCAGTCATTGGTCAGATTAGTTTGCTGTGAGTCAGTGCCATTTGTCTCACGTTCAGTGTCTGACAGTCTGCAGAATGTCTGGACAAGAACGTGCATATTGTAATACAGAGTTATTCATCTGATCTTGATTTTTCTGTTGTGAGTGGAGATCAAGTCTATTTGAACTATACGGAAGGTGGATGGGCTTTTGTTAATCACCGACATCATTCTGAGGGTGAGTGTAGAGGTGTGTAGTGTGAATAGTCGCATGTCAGTTGTGTGCTTGCTCAGACACTTCACAAGGGTGGATACCACTAAGCTACATAAAGAAACATGATCACGGTGAGCTCATACTAGAATAGATGTAAAGTTAATCAAGTAGTTTCTATCAAGTGTGGTAGGTTAATTGTAACCAGAGTTTTGGTGGTAGAGTAGAGTGGTGTTTTCGTCTGCCTGCTTATAGGGCTGTCATGTGGCTGTGCGTGTGCTTCTTGATTATGTGATGTCAGTGAATAATACACAAGGTTTATCACAGATAAATTCTGAATGGGTTTCTGTGTACATCGGTAGCAAATCAATAGTTTTGATTGATGTCAATTGATGATTAACAGCTAATCAAGTTTGATCAGTTGATCTGAGACACAAGACCAGTGTGGAAAATAGCTGTCGAACATCAGACAGCTAGTGTCCAACTAACTGATAGGAATGACCAATTGCAAGGCTCTATCATGTCAGCTGTGAGACCAGACCAGTTCTCGCGAGAAGAGAAAGTCACCTTACTAAGAGAGAGCATGTCACTCTTCAGAAGCGTTTGCACTAATCGAATCAGTTTGAAACACTTGATTAATCAATAGTGAGAGGGTTTGAGGTCTTTTCTAATCAATGGCACCCAGTAGCCATGGTTATAAGTAAGCAATCAGCATAGCATATATAGCTCAGTTGGTTAGAGAGTCATCTTATGGAGTGTTTACATCCGGGACCTTGAAGGTTTGGAAGTTCAAGTCACAGTGATGGCAAGCAATAGCATAATTTCCTTAAGCAAGAAACTAACACACAATTGCTTCCCTCGACTCAGGAGTATATATGAGTACCAGCAGAAATGCTGGGGAAGAAGGCAGCCTACTTAGGTAGAAGCTGCAGGACCCCCTGGAAGATCAGCCTCAGGCTGAAGGGGCATTCCTGGGTAAATATAACTGTCTTCTTCTTCTTCTTCTTTTTCTAGAGTTATGTCAAATAATTGCCAATACCCATGGGTGTACACCTTATCAATACCAATGCCTTTGAGAGTTTTATCAGAGCACTTTCAGGATGTCACTTCTTGGTAGTCACCATGTCGTTTTCAATGGTCACCATTGTCAATTAAGTCTTTGATGCTTTACACAATTGCACTTCTGTGAAAGTGGAAGCAGATGGGAATTGTCTGTTTCATGCAGACATGATGGAGCCTTGGTGATAGAATTGAGGTGACTAATCGCTGATGAGCTGAAATGCATTTCAACAATATTCTCGTCTAAGTTGTGAAATGGAACTGCAATAACAAAAGGCCATTGTTAACTTTATTGGGTCAAGACAGTTTGGAACAATTGGCACTGCAGTGAGTTCCCGATCTCTTATTCCTTTGATTTGGCATTTCATGGTATGACCGACATTGCTGTTAGTTTACTTGGTTTTCCATTCAACAATCAACAGCAGAGAAGTCTCATACCCAATAATGTTGAAAGAGGCACAGAAGATCGTATCTTAGTTGACTGGTACATGTACATACATGTATTAGCTAATATTTCAGCTCTTTTGATGATGCCTCGTGATTCTTCTGAATAACATTTTAGTAGTACACCTACATCTGACTAATTCAATAATTCCATTGAAAAAGGAAAATGCTTGTTTCAACACTGATGTCATGGTGAACGAAATTACCCACTTCATTCACACTATAGCTATAGGTTGCTTATTTCTGCAGACCAGAGACACAGCTTGCGTGCTGCACCACATGCTTTACCTAGAGTGTACTGCAACATTATTGGACCACAATCAAAAATGAGCAGGCCGACTGCCAATGCTCAAGGGGCATAGCTGCAGGGAAACACTAAATGTTATAAGTAGAGGTTGCTATAGTTTTGCAATTTGCTTCTATAGCGCTATGTGGTGAACTATTGGTAGCAATACAATGACACTATCATACTATAGACGTGAATTGCTGTGGATATTCCCAGTAGTGTGTGGATCACAGACTAAACATTGTAAAATCACTTCATCAAGTACATGTATGCTGACAACCGCAAGAGGCCTAATTGACTAGCAGTTTTTTGGCACACGTAATGACGCAGGGTACCAATTTTCATAAATTATAACATCCGTGAGTGTCATGCCAAAGACGTAGGCGGGTGTACACAATCCAGCTCGGTTTCATGATGACGCAGGCACGATGATGTAAGATGCTATTATTAGGGCCTGACGCAGCATTTGCTATACTACTTGTACCCCCTCTTCAGGCAATTCGTCATTCTCTCATTCTAACTCATCGTGTGACTTGTTCATCGTGAACGCGAAGCTGAACGACAATGCAGATCTTTGTGAAGACTCTTACCGGTAAAACCATTACTCTAGAAGTCGAGGCGAGCGACACCATTGAAAACGTGAAGGCCAAAATCCAAGACAAGGAAGGAATCCCGCCCGACCAACAACGTCTCATCTTCGCTGGCAAACAGCTCGAAGATGGCCGCACTCTGAGCGACTACAACATCCAGAAAGAATCGACACTTCATTTGGTTCTCCGCTTGCGTGGCGGCATGCAAATCTTCGTCAAAACACTCACCGGGAAGACAATAACGCTCGAGGTCGAGGCCAGCGACACCATTGAGAATGTCAAAGCGAAAATCCAGGACAAAGAGGGAATCCCTCCCGATCAACAGCGGCTCATCTTTGCTGGCAAACAGCTCGAAGACGGCCGCACTCTGAGTGACTACAATATTCAGAAGGAATCTACTCTTCATTTGGTATTGCGGCTGAGAGGAGGCATGCAGATCTTTGTCAAGACGCTCACTGGCAAGACAATCACGCTCGAAGTAGAGGCGAGCGATACCATCGAAAACGTCAAGGCGAAAATCCAAGACAAGGAAGGCATTCCTCCAGATCAGCAGCGTCTTATCTTTGCTGGTAAACAACTGGAAGACGGCCGAACTCTCAGCGACTACAACATTCAGAAGGAATCTACTCTCCACCTCGTTCTTCGACTGAGAGGAGGCATGCAAATCTTCGTCAAGACCCTTACCGGCAAGACCATTACTCTTGAGGTGGAGGCCAGCGACACCATTGAAAACGTTAAAGCAAAAATTCAGGACAAAGAAGGTATTCCTCCCGACCAACAGCGGCTCATTTTTGCTGGCAAACAGCTGGAAGATGGGCGTACGCTCAGTGACTATAACATCCAAAAGGAATCTACTCTTCATCTGGTTCTGCGTTTGAGGGGAGGAATGCAGATCTTTGTCAAGACATTGACTGGCAAGACTATTACGTTGGAAGTTGAAGCAAGTGATACCATTGAAAACGTGAAGGCGAAGATCCAAGACAAGGAAGGCATTCCTCCAGACCAGCAGCGCCTCATCTTTGCTGGCAAGCAGCTGGAAGATGGACGAACCCTTAGTGATTACAACATTCAGAAAGAATCCACTCTTCACTTGGTTCTCCGCCTTAGAGGAGGACAGTGAAAGCTAGCAACTTGAAGTTAACACTTGTGTGACTGTAGCTCTGTTGTAGTAGTAGCTAAGTGTGTGAAGTTGGCAATTGGCATTTGTTACGTATCAGTGAAACATACACGTTTTATGGTTAATTTTGTGGCTTCGTTCACGTATGCGCAGTAGATCAATAGGTGACCCCACCCTGTAGAGTCATATCCGGGTGGGCATGGTGGTGTTGTAGTCTATCAACCTTTGGCCTCGAACTTATGTCATTTCCTGGTGTTTTTAGACCTGCGCTGTTGTTAAGTTTTACTACTTACAACGATGGCTGCTTTTGGTGAGCATTTCTGTTATTCTTGTCAAGTGCGCACGTATGGAAACACAGTCTAGGGTAGAAGAGTACACAATAGCGCTCTTTAGCTAATTGACCGTCTTGTATGTTAACTACTGTGTTGGCTAGAACACTAACATTGGCATGTGCAGTCTACTTGTAGAGTTTGTCATGCATGGTCTGGTTTGTTTGTTGTAGATGCTGCCATATTGCCTACAGCCACTCCTAAAGTTTTGGTGTCTGTTGATGAGTCAGAAGAAAGAGTTGTTGCAATTGAAAGCTATCTACCAAAGGATCCGACCGCTTCCCTTGGCTTCTCAGAAGGCCAGCATGCCATTGTATTGGAAAAATCGGGTGGCTGGTGGTTTGTAAGGATTGGCTCTGATGAAGGTTGGGTTCCTGGCGGATTCTTTGAACCAATGGTAAGTATTCTTTTGAGTGTTATAACATCTTTGAATTGGATTAAATTGATTCATCAGGTGACATCACCATCTGCAATGGTAGATGCTACATATCACCGTCCTCTTACACCTGAAAAATCACCTCAGTCTTCACCTCTTATGGCAAGAAAGCGTTTTACAGATCCAGAAGTAATTTCAGATTTTGGAAATGATCTTTCGACTGACTCAAGAGACATTAATCAAGCAAGAGCTGGAGCAGACCATAGCCATTCTTCGATGAATGGGTCCCATTTACATCCAAGAGTGGCAGTTTCTTCAAGTCACTCTCCTAATTTACCTCGAGCGAAATCAAGGTCAAATGTACCTTCTCCATACAGGGAAGACCTATGTAAGAGCCATAGCTGTCAGCCTTCAGAGACCGTAATTTGTATGATGGTAAGTTCTGTTGGTATAGCAACTGAAGTTTGGTATCATGGTGAAATATCGAGAGCTGATGCCGAGCTGTTACTCTTGAAGGTGTAATTTTGTGGCCACTCATCAATAACTTTAATAATTAACCATTGTAATTTGTATGCAGCATGGTGAAGACAAAGACTTTCTTATCAGGGAGAGTCGAAACAGAGTATGATGCAAACCTAAAAAATTTGATAACAAAAGAATGCTGATGTGTTGATTGTAGTTTGTTGTGTGTTAACAGTTTGGAAACTATGCAATATCAGTGAGACAAGGAAATAAGTCAGTTGCTATAATCATTGTGGGCATGTTTACTTGTCTAATTGCTTTACACTTAAGAGTACGTCATTTCCCTGTTGAAAATCAAGGAACAAAGCTGTTCATTGGCCAGCACTACTATGACAAGATGACAGAGATTGTAAAGTATTACATGGAATATCCACTGTTTTTTGTGGAAGATGAGGGCATTTCACTCGGAGCACCAGTCAAGAAACTGTAACCTTTTTGCTTTTACTCTTTTAGTTATCAAGTATGGGTATGAGGTTTAAGGTATAAACGCTGGGGTTTTGATGGGCATGGGCATGGCCTAGAATAATTTTAAAAGTGATGGCATTAGTATGTAGATGTTGCATTCCTACGAGACAAATTCATCTTTGTCTGCTAGCACATGCAAGCAATAAAAAACATGAATTAACCATTGAGTGGTATCATACAAAGCTGGCAAGACTGTTGGGGAGGTAGACAGTGGACTGTCAAATGCTAGTCAGACTGACAGTTTGATTATCAGCGAGACAAATTGTACAAATCATTTGAAGCAATATTGCAAAAGATGGAAGTCTTTTCAGAAGATCAACTCTATTACTTCTTGATTCAACTACTATATAGTATATGCAGCAGGTGATTGTACATCAGAAACTAGTTGAATAAATATGCCATAATAATAAATCTACAACATGCTGTCCATCTTTACTAAAGAGCACATGCTGGTATTATTTGAATATTACTCATCTACATCTAAACAATGTTCTCTACCCTACTGCTTCTCGTTTCTTGACCGGTTTATTGAGCTTCAGCCGCTGCCCTTCTGTCTCAAAGATATCGTGTGTCTGATAGAACTCGACGATCTTTTCAATGCTACTGAAGAGTGTGTTTTCCATGGCAAATTTCTCTCCTCCATTCAAGACGGTGATTTTGAAATGCAATGCTTCACTGCATAGAGCAAGCAAGGGTCAGCAAATTTACTTACAGAAAGTGCTGGCAGCCATTTTTCTCACCTTGTGATGCTTCTAACAGACATTGTATAATTACCCGGTTGGGACTCACTCTCTCGAACAAGAAAGTCTCCAACGTTAACATTGCCCTAAGGATATCAATTTATTGGTTTTATGTGTACAGAAGCTTTCAGTCAGGGAATGTATCTCTACTAACTTTTAATAGACGATTTTCTGCTTTTTGCCTACTGAGCCTTCCGTGAAACCATGGCATGTTTCCTATAATATTGCATTTCTGTAACATCACTGACAAAGGTTAAAAGTAAACTGCTCTGACCTATAGTAGCCGCGTAACTGCCAACAATTCTACTTGATGGCATGCTTGAGCGATGATGATCAACCTCAGGAGAAATATCTGGTGCCGCTAGTCTTACAGTGTCATCACTTAGACATCTTCTGGGCTTTCTTGGAGCTCGCGATTGGGCAGTCCATTGAATTCTTCTGTCGTTTTGTGATGATTGTATTTGTCGTGGTGGTTCCCTCTGTGGAAGACAGAATGGCTCGTCTTCTGGCAGTACTTCTTCAATCATATGTCTGCTCATGGCGTTTGCAGGGGAAGAAGAATTTAACAGTTGACTATCGGTCAATGACCTTACAAATTTAGGGGAAGATTTGTGTTCCTCGGTTGATCTCTTGTCTACTGTCTGACAACGAATCCCCAATCCTCCTTTCAATTGCACAGACCCAACCGTAAATAGTTGTTCTGTAGGCCGACGTTTGGGTACTGGTTGGCGTGGCAATCTACGGGGTGGAATAGCGGGACAATTTGACTGCACTTCTCTTTTAGGAGATGGTGGGAATGGTGAGTTGTCACCAATTGAAGAATTAGTCGGACTTGGACTGCGACAGCTTTCACTGCTGTCTATAGAAGATCCGGTAGATGTAATACGCTGTGGACATGAACCACTTGACACAGCAGGAAGAGGCAGTGGAACTGCAGCAATCTTCACGTAACCTTCAACACAAATCTTGTTTCTAAACTTGATGCTATCAAATAAACCACCACAATTGTATACCTTCATCGTCCACTGCAATGCCAGCCCTGTTGACAACACACATATCTGTTCCTTCCAGATCCACATAGGGATCTTCATCTTCTGCTTCATCTACATCTTCGACGTCGTCCTCTCTTTCATTTGCGGATAAAGAAACATTACTCCCTTCTTCACTTAAGAATGGCGCATTTCTCCTTCTATGCAACGTCAGATACCCGTTCTCTTCATGCTCGTTGTCTCTGAACGGCTGTGACTTATCCACGATGCCCATGGCAGTCGCACCCGTGTCTCCTCCCATCACTGTATTCCGATATATGCTCAAAAACGTTGAAGGAGCCCATCCAGTTTTTTCCTGTACTGACACACACCACCATCCTGAATACACAAAGACGTGCAATGAGCTAACATGCACGAGACGTTTCGTCTAACGTCAACAATCATTCGAAAGGCCTGCAGGCAAGCAAAGTTTGCACGGACGCTGTGAAATAGAAAAAAAAGACAGCACATCCAACGCCGCAGGGTGTCGCACGTGCAAACACTCGCTATCAAGTGTCCAACCGGATGTCACGGTCGTAACTAGGATCCTCAAAAAAAATGACATCGTAGGCAAGACGAGCTACCTACCGACAAACCTACTTTCTTACCACTGGGGTCCCGCTTCAAAACCTCCACCTCATCTCCCCGTTCGAGCCGAAGAGCACCGATCATTGAGTCGTTCGGTTCAAAGTCGGCGATGGCGTAGAAGAGCAGCGACGGTTGACTGTTTGTTTTCTTCAACATCGCACTCGACTTCACTCGACTCGCCATTGCGATCATCTGCAAAGAAACAGAGCGAACCGGCGGTAAGCGAGGAGAGCGGCTCATCATGTCAACACACACACACAAACGATCGAGTCCACACACACACACTAGAGAGAGCAAGCGAATTGCGAAAGTAAACAGAACGGACGGAGAAGTCGCTAAAGTATCAAGGCTGTCTCAGCGAATCCAACGAACGGTTATTTGCGGCAAGAGAAAACCGAATAAGGATGGAAGCCCGTGCACCAGGAGACCGATATTCGACTAACACGTCACCTATTTGACTCGGCTTCTCTCCAGACCTATCAGCGACGTCAGCACGCAGGATGGGACCTTTAAACGAGACGTGCAGCAAAATGCACGCTGTTGTTACGACTTGCATATTTGAACCGAGATAATTAGAATAATTGCAAGGCGGACCTAACGTACACATTGCGTGGGGCGACGTGATCGAGTGTGTGGTGGAGTTTGTGTAGTGTGTGTAGAGTGTGTGCTCATTACATAGATTATTTCCGACAGGGTACGCGTGCAGTGCTAACTTGCGGCTGCTGTGGCAAGAGGGAATAAAACTAATGGTCGGTAACGCAGTAAAAGGGGAGTTAGAGATTGCAGTCTGTTTACGTTCGTCTATTAGGACGAAAATAGAGACCACATGCATCTTTACTGTATCGGTTGCGTCGGTATGGCAACGATTAATCATCATCCTCTTTCCTCATCTTTCCTCCGGCTCGTCACAATATTAACTAACAGAAACTGAAATTAGCAAATGAACATGATTGGATTGGCTGGCATGCATGCAGCGTATTTTGCAACTCTAGATCTAGAAGCTAATTAGCTAGACCCTATGATACTATTATCCTACAGTGGGGAATGAAATTTTTATCATGTATCAGACCAAATTGTAAACGATTTAATTTTAGAAGCACTAGGCAAGCGATCGCTATCTCTCTATGTAAACAGAAACTGTATCTAGCAACTGCGCCTTTCAATTATGGAAGTTGAAGACAAGCGGACAATTTATTCCAACAGTGTGCTTTAGGTGTACTTGAGATGAACGTGCACACCTACACCGTTTTGGATTCTAGGATCGATGACCGCATGAGAGGATACCTTGGGATCGGACAGTCTGCAGTATTATTATTATGATATTTTTAGATAGAAAACTAAAAGAATAAGAAATTAATATTAACAGTGCAATAAATATTAATTAAAACTTTAATTAATTAAGATAAAACGTTTTCCTCTAAAATATCAGTTGCAATGCTAAAATCAAGAGTCGACCTAAATTTCATTGTGGTATAGTCATTCAATGACACTTGTGAATGTGAAAAAATGCCAATGTGTCTCTTTCTTTGTTAGACGGTGTCTGTTTGTTGTGTCAGAGTGTTTGTCTGTGTTTGTACGTGTCAGTGTGTCTGTCTGCGTGTCTGTCAAAGCGACTCGTTTCCATAAATAACTATTGAATGACAGCACTTACAAAATTTTATTTTCAAATTATGTATTTATTTACACGTTCTCTAGCAATAAAATTAAAGGCAATGAAAAATATGTTATCCTAGAAATGCTGTTGAGAACAATGTGTCATTGTATTCAGATATTTCTACTTAGAAAGTCACCTTTAAAATTTCTAGATTTAACATTAAATATGATAATGAATGATACACACAAAACTGCATATAAAAGTAATTTTTATTATTCAATTTTAATAATGATTTATCAGTTAATTAAACAAACATGCAGATACACATAATTATAACATATAGAAAATTCAACTTAGTAATTGCCGAGCGTAGTTAATAGACGTAAACAACGTACGTGTACCACTGTGATGCTATAGCTACCTAAAACAATAATAATTTAGTTTCGCCCTATTTAGTTAATTAATTATTAATTAATACAAATGGTATTAGACAAACGAATGGCTTCACGCATTTTGTAGCCATTTATAGTAGAATCAATGTGTCAAGCGCGAGCAAGCGTGCTTGCCTAGCATGACGTTTAGTATGCACATGTGGGTGGCTAGTCGGGAAAGACCCAACTTGTGTCCGCCATGTTGTGGCTGTCGTTGCTATAGATACGACTTGTTTCCAATCAACGTTGAAGACATGCGGACCACAGGTTGCACACAAATGCAGCAGTTGTTTGGTTTAAATTTGTGTAGTTTAGTTGCGTAATTAGACGGTATATTGTGACAAATGGGGCTTACCTCATTTTTTGATTAATTAATTAAGTTAATATCACAATACATTCACAATGTGGTGTAAAAAGCTATAGACACGTTCTTGTTTCTACTGTCGTAACATTGTCTTTCTATTAGCAGTTGAAGATCTGCTCTGTGTATGATCAATCACATGATTGTGTACAATTAATTAATAATCAAAGATCGACGTTGAGAGATATCATCATGCAAACAAATCATATTATTAGTTGTTTTCTATATTGATACAGCTAACGTTTTATTATTAAGCTAAAGTCGTTTTGAAATTTATCTAGTCTGTACTGTGCATTCTCAACAGCTCTAGATATACACCTTTCAAAGATTATAGCAAACTCCTCTGAGAGCTATAACTGTGTCTTTCCCTGTGGTAGACAAGTAATTAGCTAAGTAAAGTTCTAGACAGCTAGTCAAGCTGCAATAATGCTGACTTCCCAGATAGGGCATGCCCTATTTAGCACTGCATGTATCTCACCATACATGGTTTCTGACCACACAATAATATATATTCAAAGTAGGTGTTAGGACCTTCACTAAATATAGACATAGTGGTAGATTCAATTAACACTGCATGGCTACAAGCAGGTTGAAAAAATGGTTCAAACAAGATAGCACATAATGCAGATGCATTAGCAAGTTGATGCACATACAAATGACAGTGCATGGCAGAAGACAGTTTTAGAGAGAGAAAAAACCTAGACGACTGCAAAAAGTAGAGCCTACTGAAAGTACAAAAATAGGAGAATAGAGCAAAAACATTGTAACATGCCAGAAAGATGATAAAATTTTATATAACCTAAATATTCATGTACTATTAATTAAATTAAAACGTGTAGTACGTCGTCTATTCTAAAATTAATTTAGTAAGTTAATTAAATGGCCGTGTTCAAAATTAATCTAAGTGTTGTACTTACAACTGGCTGCCCATAATTCATACTACATAGTACAGCTGGTGTGATGATTCAAAGCGCGCCTACCAGCACTTACACTTACTATGTTAACGCAAGTCGAATTTTACGCTAAACATCCGGGTAGGAATGGATGATTACCATGTATTGGCAATGGTCGGGGAAGGCTCGTTTGGTCGAGTTTACAAAGCCAGAAGAAAGAAAACTGGCAAAGTAAGCGAGCCATCTCTCACTGGGCAAATTGACTGGCCTACTGTATACAACGGTTTGCAGACCGTCGCTTTGAAGTTCATTTCAAAGACAAATCGGAAAGCCAGCGAACTGAAGAAGCTGCATTATGAAATCGATCTGATGAAGGGCCTCAAGCATCCAAATATCATCACAATGCTAGACTCGTTTGAAACCGACGAAGAGGTAAGAAGGTAGATATTAACTAATTAATTAACTAGTTTTACGGTATCCATAGGCTCCTTGCATTGATGAGTAAGTCCAAGGGAGTTTTCGGACCGTCTACTGAAACGCCGCGTCCTAGCTAGACAATACGTATTTGTTGCAACCCTAGCTGTCACGGAAGTAAACATGCAAACTTCTTAGTAATTTAGATTACGTATCTAATCCTGGCAGGTAGTCGTCGTTTCGCGATCATGATCAAGACAATTGAAATGTACAGTCTAGGTATGCACTCAGTTACGTTGCAACGACAGTGGTATGGTATTTACTGACATGGAAATTGATGTTGGCAAATGTTGACTATCAACAGTGTTAGATGCAGCACAGTGTTAGATACAGCACAGTGTAGTAAAGGATTGATCATACTGTAGTACGGGACGTGTGAATAGTTGTAGGTGGCATTCAACACCTGAAGGTGTTTCGTGGTTGTCAAGTACACACAATCCCTAGTTGCTGAGCATAGCAAGGCTTCTAATCCAGGTCGCACAACAGAAAGGGGCGTGGTCCTATATGGCAATCCATCGAGCTCTTGGTATATATATATATAGTTGTGGTCAGCACATTGACACTTTTGGAGATCACCTTCTTGGTTGTGGTTTTGGTCCAGAGTGCACACTTAGACACAATGCATTGGCAGAAGTTATTTTCCAGGCCTTATTGTTTGAGAACAGAGATGTTATGAGGGAAATGAGGTGCAATGGTTCTACTGAAATCCGTCCTGGTGATGTTTTTCGCCCTGATTTCTTGGAGGGTCGACCTGCCTATTGTGACGTAACAGTTAGAAACTCTTTGCAGCCGTTATATGTGACAAAATCAGCTGTAAGGGCTGGAGCTGCAGCAGAGGCAGGTGAAGAACAAAAGGATATTCGCCATGAAGACAGAGTTCCTGCAGCTGGTGGTCTCTTTTACCCCTTAGCGGTTGAGACCTTGGGGCTTTGGTCATTATTCAGCATCAAAACTTTGAAAGCTATTGCTTCCAAAACCTCAGCAGTCAGTGGCCTTAAATTCCACCAGGCTTTCCAAATACGATGCAGCAACTTTCTATTCAATTATGGAAACATAACTCGAGAATGATTCATAAGAGAATTCAGCTTGAAGTACAGGACGTTGATAGTTGGGATATACCTAATGTAATGTCAGACTTGTTGGTTTGGGGATGTTTGGGGGATTGTTTGATTTTGAAAGAAGAAATATATATATATATATATATATATATATATATATATATATATATATATATATATATATATCTGTACACAGAAACTTCAAATTTCTCCTCTCCACGCCCACGTTTCATTCTATGACCTACTTCAAAAATTGTTTTCGTGTCTGACTACAGATCAGTATAGGATCGATTCGTGCAAGTGACCAAACGGCGAAGAAAAAGCCTCATAAAGTTCCCTCACCCCATCCCTTTGTATTGTAGCTAGGGATTGTGTGTACTTGACAACCAAGAAACACCTTTACTAGCTGAATGCCACCTACAGTCAATTATTCACACGTCCCATACTACAGTCAATCCTTTACTACACTGTGCTGCATCTAACACTGTTGATAGTCAATGTTTGCCGATATTAATTTCTATGTCAGTAAATACCATACCACTGTCAATCGTTACAACGTTCCTGAGATCATACTTATACTGTACATTTCAATTGTCTTGATCACGATCGCGAAACGACGACTACCTGGTACCAGGCCTATATACGTAATCTAGGAAGTTTAGATGTTTACTTCCATGACAGCTAGGGTTTCAACAAATACGTACTGTCTAGCTAGTTTCAGTAGACGGTCAGAAAACTCCGTTGGACATGTTACTCACCAACGCGAGACGCCTACGGATACCATACAACTAATTACAATACAAAAGGATGGGGCGATCAAACTTTATGAAGCTTATTCGTCGTCGTTTGGTCACTTGCACGAATCGTTCCTATACTGATCTGTAGTTGGACACAAAAACGATTTTGAAGTAGGTCTTATAATGAAACGTGGTCATGGGGAGGAGAAATTTGAGGTTTGTGTGTACAGATACACACACAAACACACACACACACACACACACACACACACACACACACACACACACACACACACACACCAAGAGTTCAATGGAGAGCCATATAGGACTACGCCTCTTTCTGTTGTGCAACCCGGATTAGAAGCCTTGCTATGCTCGGCAATTAAGTTGCAGCTCTTGATTGGATGACAAAAGGGTACTGTTAGAATCATTTACGGTTGGAAATTAAGTGCTGACGTAGTCGTCTAATAGGATTGCTTTGTTCGTGTACATACGGTTTTAACTATGCTCGGCAATAATTAATTATTCAATTAAGTGGATATTATGGTCGTTTGAGAAATGGCTGAGGTATTTGCAAGTTCTGTAATTTATAGCTCTGCATACATTCAGTCAGTCAGCAGAGGCAAATGTGTTGTCAGGTTACTCTACCTTTTGTCAATATTAAAATGTCTCCATGGCCATTGGGTCGGCCATCAAGCTGATAACTCAGAGCTCGTTTCAGTTTTGTGAACTTGTACAGTACAGTTGTTACATTGCATTGATGTGTGTCATTCATGATTGTTGTGGGACTCAGAGCGTGTTCACACCGACATCAGGACTAACTATGATTAAGCTAATTGAGATTAGGCCAACATTAGCGCAAGCGCGTTCACACCACTAACTATGATTAGTAAGTCACATGAGCACGTGAGTGTAATTAGCCTCGACAGTTTCAATCGTCGTATCTGGCAAGAATTCGCGTGAATTGTCTTGACGAAGCCATTGCTTTAGGTTTTGAAGAGGGAAACATTTAGTTTGCTTTCTCTGACAGCTCCTTCAGGGACGGCAGGAAGTTGTACAGGCATGTACGTAGTATACATCTGCCTTCGCTTTCATGTACATCACCATGTTGCTGCGTTTGTACGTTTAAACATACAACACCACATCAGAAACATTGGTGGCATGCTCTTCTTGTATACTACCTCACGTGCCAAAGTCATGTGCAACCACTAATGCCACTTGTAGTAATACTACTCTTTAGGGCATTAGAATGGCGTTACACTAATCATGATTAGGTGTGAACACGCTCTCAGACTCAGACTTGTGATTAATGCAAACAAGAAAACTGCTTTGCTATGAAGTAGATCTTAGTGGCATGTATATCCAGTGACGTAGAATTTTACAACTACATGTATTTCAAAATGGCTCTGCTATACTTGTGCCGCCTAATCTACGAAGCCTGCCAACACCACTGGACTATAGCTTGCAGTTATACCTAATTGATATCTAATTGAAAACATTTACGTCGATTTACAGAACACTTTAAAATTTGTGTCAGCCTAGGACAACCAACTAATTGATATCTTAGTTCTGTCCTTTGTTTTGTTTAGGTTTGTGTTGTCACTGAGTTTGCTAATGGAGAGCTTTTCCAAATATTAGAAGATGACAAAAAGTTTCCTGAAGAACAGGTAAAATTGTTTAACTTAACACATGGTAGTTCGCAAGTGTTAGGAACTATGGGTAAGAGCTGATTTATGCTTATTAAGGCAATGAGAGCATCTTAATTGTGTTGTTAAGCCACGTATTTATTCAAAAGAGGTAATTGCAGTCAACTGGTGTGTGTGAAATTTTAGGTGCAAAGAATAGCTTCTCAGCTTGTGTCTGCTCTTTATTATCTGCACTCTCATCGAATCATGCATCGAGACATGAAACCACAGAATGTACTCGTCTGTCATGGAGGCCGAATCAAACTTTGTGATTTTGGGTATGTAGATTTACGTATTGGGAAGCATCAATGGTGACAGTTCGAATATCTGTTGCTTTAGATTTGCAAGGGCTATGAGCATGAATACTCTAGTTCTGACTTCTATCAAGGTGTGGTTGTTATGTTTGTGTTATGATTAGTGTGTGTGTGTGTGTGTGTGTGTGTGTGTGTGTGTGTGTGTGTGTGTGTGTGTGTACATGATTGTGTGGGCGTGTGCACTTGTGTGAAGTGGTCAGGCTTTTATTATGTTGCCCATTTTATGTAACCCTTTGACTCAGCCTTTCATTGATGTTACTATTAGATTGTATTCGCTTTTATGTAGTCTAGCATAGCTGTTGCTGAGCTAAACACTTTATGTGGAACAACCATTGTTATGGCCGGCTAGCCTGGAATATTTCCACTGGATATTGTAGTACGGTATTTCTTCCAGTGACGTCATCTGTTAACAACCAGCTGCTATTGCACTGGACACATTTGAACAACTAATATGATAGTTAATAACATTAGAGGTTTCATTAGTTTGTAATGAACTGTGAATGCTGGGAATCAACAGCCACAATGAAGTACAGTACAGGTGTCTCTACTCACACAGAGAAAGATTACTGTGGACCATTTCTTGATGGTGTTTTATCAGATTACGCACTGTTTCCATACTCTAGGTCTTAGCAGATACATGTATGTACTTGTTTTAGGTAGTCAATTTTGGGAGTGGTTCAACAAACAGGTTTTAGTGTAGACAGACAACAAGTAATGTTTTCAAGACATTCTTGAGAACATAGTGAATATATTTGATGTTGGGACAAAATTGTTTGTATGACAAAAACTTCAGGTGGAACTAACTGTGGCAACAGAGGCAATCAGGTGAAGATAAACCTAAAGCATATTTAGAATGTGGCACGTGGTGATAATGCACGTTACATTACAAGTTGATTTTCCAGCATCAATGTCAATTAGCACACTCTTGTGCTCATAGAGTGTGCTGATAATGAGGAGGATAATTAGCATTGCTGTGAATGATTTGCACCAGAATAGAATTAATGTGCACACAATTGTGAGGGGATGACCAGGTGATTACTTAGTGGACAGTGTTTGGTCTATTGGAATTGAATTTTGTAGTAAACAGCTGGGGTCTGTTTCTACTCATAACATTTTGTAGGTTTTGTGGTGTATAAGCCACAGTCATTTAAACTTATATTTTCACTACTGATGGTTTACTATTATTAGAGGTTGGCACCTTTACTTGATTTTGTCGCCACAGTCAGTTGAATAACTGATAATATTATTTTCATATATGGAAGTAGTGAGTGACAGTTCAGAGGTCACCTGCTCTTGATTAATTTATAAATAGAGTTTTTTGAAAAGGATTAAGTTGTAAGTGTGAATGTAGGCTGGTGGTACAAGGACATACTATTTGAGCACTTTATTATGATAAGATGTTTGGACTGACAATGTGGTAGTGTTAAATGGACTTTGAACTTCTATCTGACCTTCTATGTTTAGTGCAGAAATAAAAGTGCTGACTTCCGATTAAGTTGGTTGTCTAATTATTGCACCTGTTGGCTGTTAACACAGTTGTCTTTTTATAACTCTATTTGTCTGGCTGCAACAGTTCAGTTCTAATTTAATTTTATAAGCAAACATGAACCAACAATGAGATACTTCTGATGTTGTCAATGACAGGTTTATGGAATAAAGTGAAAGGCAGTTAAAAATTGGTGTTTTTGTGTCGCAAATTATGACGCATTTGTTTTGACTGAACAACTACATAGATTGTTATTTTTAAAACCACATAACTAGCTACTTTAGACACATATTCTCTATAGACCTGTTCATGACAGTCATTTTACACATGTATGCTGAACTCTGGCTTGTCTGTTGACTAGAAGATTAAAACAATTCTGAAAGTTTTGTAGGCAAAGGACATTTATGAAATTTCCTTTATTGTCGTATGTGTTTCCCTGAAAGAATGCAGTAATAAGTGTTGATTAAGCAGGCAATGTCTTATTAATTAACAGTATGAAAGTCTTTGCAACACCAGACTAGCAAATAGAGATGTCACTTGCTATAAACTAAACTTCTGAATTGACTACCTAACCTACCTCTAGAGCTAGTTTACTGTACAAATCATGAGTTTTTCATAACCATGTGAACGCAGTTTAGTAAATAAGCACATTAATATTTTTGTAAACAGCTTACGGACTTTGGCTTAAAAGATGAAGCCTTGACAGTCAACATAATATTATTTACAGGAGATACAAGCAACACCAGGGTTTAAACCTTTCCATGACCTATTATCTTTCCTATTTATTTATCCATCTACAAATGTTTTTTGACAACTAACTGGTTGTCCATACATTTTTACACACAAAGGCTGAACTCGGTTCTCTTGTAATCATAACACGTTTAGAAAACAAGTTTTTCAAGCATAAATCTTTGTATATAAGCTAGAACACTATTGTAATCTTATACAACATTACTTAATTATGATTGATGCCTATTAGCTAGCTCTGGAGTAATGTGATTACATATAAACAAGTACAACAGAACTGTTATTGGATGCTGAATGAGATGTAATACGAATTAATTCATATATATCTACATATACAAGACAGTGTATTTATCAGGGCACACCACTCTACATGTCACCTGAACTTGTACAAGAGAAACCATATGATCATAATTCAGATCTTTGGTAAATGAAAATGGAGCAATGTATTAACAGAATTCTGTTCTTGTTGTTACCTTGTGTCTTCTCTGCGAAAGGTCCTTAGGGTGTATTCTCTATGAGCTGTTTGCTGGAACACCTCCATTCTATACTAACAGCATTGTCAAACTTGTCAACATGATTGTTAAGGTATGGATCTTTCTTTTCCATTTGCACAATTTGAAGGATTTTGTTTATTCACTGAAGAATGCTATCAAATGGCCTTCAAACATTAGTGCACTTTTCAAGGTATGTCAGCCGCAGTGTTGTTTGCTGTTTACTTCATTGCATTATTTGTAGGATTTTCTCAGCGGTCTGTTGCAGAAAGATCCAAAGAAAAGACTAACATGGCCTCGACTTCTGTATCATCCATTTGTTGCACCTGTTTATGTGGAAGGCAACATCTCAGGCATTATATATTGAATGACTTGTTGAAGGTGATAATTGTAGACTTATTATTGTAGATGAAAGGAGTTTTGCTGCTGGTATGTCGCCTGTTTCTGAGGTGAGCTCCTCCCTCAGTGGAATTGCCCATGAACAAGTTGCTAAGGAAGGGAGAACTATGTTGCCAACTGGTCCTGTCAGGACCCCCAGTGTAAGTGTGTTGTCACAGTTGCGTGGATAATCGATCGGTTTACCTTTTCTTGTATTTTCGTGTTGAATAATTTGAATAGTAGCTTGCCTTGCCTACAATTACCCACTTACCTGCTTGCTTGCCTATTCATCTGTCTACTTACAACTTGCCTACATATTCATCTATGTATGTATCACTAGTCTGCTGATCTGCCATTTGTCAGTGTGCCTTCTTGTTTGTGTTTGAATGACTGGTATTTGTGATTACTTTGTGTACTGTAGTCTGATTTCATTTTTATTTATTAGTATACATAGACGTATTTAGAGTATCTAATCTGCGAGATACCTTCACTGCTACAAGACAACATAGATAATTGTTATGTGCAATAATTCTATACTATAACGCCAACCCTCGCTTCTGTCTATCTGGATGTCCGGATGTCTGTAACGTGCCGATCGACACGACGCCAGTCTCGGATTGTCGCGAAATGTGGTGGAAGGGTCGAGATCGGCCGTTGGAGACAAACGGTCGAATCAAATTTTGCCTAGACTGCCTTCGACGGCCAGAAACGAGACTTTGTCGGCCTGAAATGAGATGTGCCGGAGTTTGTTCAATTAACCAAGTATGCGGATGTGACTTGTGCTTGCTAGCCACTGTACGCCATCCTCTATGCCAACAGCAGCAAATGCTTAGAGTACAAACTGCGCTGGTTGGAGTGTAAACGCACAAAGATAGATTGCTACTATGGGTGGGGTAGTACTAGTGTAGCTTTATAATACCTTTTCCTTCTTAATTGTTTTTAGAAGCCGAGTCAATCAGCTGTTGAATTCAAAATCTCAGCAAAGCAATCTACAGACATTGTAGACTCTCTTGCTGTTGAGACTAGTCTAAATATACCTTATGATTGCATCTTTTCTCAAGACAGCAATAGCACAGGATTTGGTTTTGATTGTAATCGACAGGCTGGCAACAGACTTGTGAAAAGCAATGCAGACAAAGTGTGTACCGGAAAGCTCAGCATGGACAGCAATGATAGACAGCTTGGTTCTCACTCAGCTGCTGCAACAATAAATAGCAGAGCTACAGACAGTGTGGATGGTGATGATAGTGATGATGAGTGGGAGCAGCTTTTAGAAATGACTGTCAGACAAGGAAACAGTTCTTCGAGAGACAGCGTGCCTGGACCAACAGTGACTGCAGCATACTTGGTCACTGATGCTGTGTTTGTCTCAAAACTCATGTCACGTCTTCAATCTGCTGCGAGGCAGATTGGGGAAGGATTAATGGAAGGTGGCTCAAGAATGAGGCAGGTGTTAAGGGTTGTTACAAGTCTTCTTCATACTAAATGGTTAGTATAGACATGCACACACACACACACACACACACACACACACACACACACACACACACACACACACACACACACACATACACACACACATCAATAACACACACACACACACACACACACACACATGCACGCACACGCGCACCTAAAAAAATCCTAAATGTCAGGAGCTGCCTCTCAGAGGTCACGCCCCCAGCTGTTAACTCTGGGAACTCTGGGCCTGCGCTAGCAAACTCCTGGAGCCGGGCCAGGCACTCGCAGGAGCACCGACTTGTGAAGCCAACTGTGGTGTGAGCACCTGAAGTCTCACCAGGACCCCAGTGGCTGATGCCACGTCACAGCCGATGGCCGCTTAGGACCCCAGTCAATGACCAGGTACTCATTTATACTCCTGAGTCGAGAGAAGCAAATGTGTGTTAGTTTCTTGCTTAAGGAAATTATGCCATAGCTCGCCCTCACTGTGACTTGAACTTGCGACCCTTTAAGGTCCCGGATGTGAACACTCCATAAGATGACTCTCTAACCTACTGAGCTATCGCACACACGCACACACACACACACACACACACACACACACACACACACACACACACACACACACTTTGCTTTGTAAAGATGCAGGTGCATTGTTCATGTAGTTGTTGATTGGCTTTGGATGTTGTGTTGCTTTCAGAGCTTAGTGAGCTAGGGCAGATCATTGTAGCTAACATAGTGTTCAATTTATGGTACAGCTTGACAGACGGACGGATGGACAGACAGACAGATAAAGTGTAATTTTTAATGCTTATGGTTGCAGAACAATAGTTTTGAAATTATAGCTCTGTAGATTTGCATAGTAATAACATCTGCATATGAAATGTGTGTGTATGTATGTGAATGTGTATGTATTGACTGATCAACAAGCATGTATGCAATAGGTACAGGTGCATGTGGACACACACAGGCAAATACATGTTTAGACAAACAAGTGGTTTTCCAGTTTATTGTGCTCATTACAATTGCATATTTGTGTTTCTGTCTTGCTGTAGTGAACATTTATATCGCTGGCAGTTTGCTATTGCTATTGGCTTGCCATCACTGTCTCTTGCCATCTTTAAAACGCTATTGACGTCCACCAGTCATGCACAAGTAAGATGCTTGACCTGTAAGGATTAGTATTGTTTTCAATGATGTGTTTTACTCAGGAGTGGATTGGAGAGGTCTTAGCAGATACAGTTGATATGCTGACATATTATTTGGCAGAAAATTTGCATCTGTCTACTGAAGATGTTGTACAGTCAAGGTCATCCAAAAGGTTCATAATTGCTTCATATATGCCAGTTTTGATGGATGCGATTTAGCTGGGTATGTTGTGGTGTCATGCTGTGACTACCACACCACCTTCACTTGATGACTGTACTATGCTGTTTATAGTGCACAGCTGCTAAGTAGTTACAGTAGTATTTGTCTGGCGTTGTCTCCAGACTCTCCTGTGCTTGTTATGTCTGGTTTCTCTAAGACATTTTCAAGTCAGACACTTTCAAATCCACCAAAAGTGTCATGTGAGAACAGACCGAGACAAGCCAAGCACGTGAGAGTCTGGGAAGTAGGATAGTGGTAATCTAATATTGATACTGATCAAAGATAAAAAACAAGGTGTTCCTTGTTCTTGCACGGATTATGTTATGCTTTGCAGACTTGTTGTAGTGTCACAACTACAAGTAACCATGATGATTCACAATTTTGTTTAAATGTGTGTTTCTAGGTTCTTTGATTTTGTATGACTTGGATTTTGGATGGAGATGTTTATAAGCTCTAATTTGCCAACTACAGTAGCTGGACACACAAGAATTATTTGTTGGGCATGTATCCCTACTAAATTGCTAATGCGGCTGTCTAAATTCTTCAATATAGGTAGTCAGGTGTTAGTTGAAATATCAATATTTCTTCATGTTTGATGGATTTGTTATGGATATGCAGCTAGTTATTAGTATTTGTTATGCATGTGGCCAAACGGCAGCTGGGGTTTTAGGTCAACCTTGTGTGGTTTGGGTAACTGCATGGAGTCCTGCTGTAAGTATTTTTGATATATTGTATCAAAGTACAACTTTGCAATGGCATTATTACAGACATATATACAAAATAGATCTATCATGTTTTCATCATGCATATGTCAAGAGTTGGCACTGTTGCTATGGACAAAAATTAGATGTGTACTGTTGCATGTATGGAATCATATCAGCAGGGAGGTTTCAAAATTCGAAACCTCTCTACTGATATGATTTGAAATGTTACATAATTGCTGCATGTTAATGAATTTTGTGACAGCTTTGAAGAGGAAGAGGCTCAATTTGTGCAGTTCTGTGAGCAGCTAGTAACGTTTTTGCCTCATCTAGTCAACAGAAGACCAGACGCACAGAACAGACTAAAAATTAGCACTCTACAGGCAATTGGGTTCATCATCATGTTTTAGTTTTATTCATTTGAATGCAGTGTGTTATCTTTGTTTGTAGTTGATGAAGAGTTTATGCCAGGCTGGTAGTAGTTGTACTCATCAAACAAATTTAGTAATTTATCAGGCAACATTACAGCAAACTACTGTTTTGTGTATCATTCTTCAGGCTTTGGTTCCTGGTTAGTTTCACTTGTGCAGTAAATGCTGTGGTAATTAAATGGTATTTGTGTTATTTTTTTATAGAACCTGGGAGTCAGGTTGTTCCATCAGGTCAATTGTTAGATTCTGCTATGAATACTTTGACATCTCTAATGACAAACGATCCTACCACACACCATCAGGTACACACACATACACACACACACACACACACACACACACACACACACACACACACACACACACACACACACACACATTGTGTGCGTGAACAATGATAATATTGTGTATACAAGTGACATTAATGCACATGCATGCATATCTAGTAAACAGCTACACAAGAACAGTCATGCAAGTTTACAGTTTTGTAGCAAATACTGGTTTGTGGCATGCATTGTTACTTATATTCTTACTATAAGTCTGTTACTAAAAGTAGTCTAACTGGCCAGTCTGCTTGAGAAGGGTAAGGGTGTATTGTTTGTTTTTTACACTTAATATACTACCCTACTAGTCTTGCTTCTTACTGTATCCTTATAGCTATAGTACTGTTTTATCTCATAGGTTGCTGTTAGTATAGGAAGTCTAGTAGAAAAAGAGTATCCACAATCAGCCAACACACTGCTGTTATATGCCTGTCAATTAGGAAGACAAGAGTCACTGCAGGTTTATTAATTTAAGACTGGTAGTTGGTTGTTGCTGTAGATGATGTTTATTCAGGTTGTGTCTGAACTGTGTCTTATATCACCTATCTTGGCTATACAAATTGTTTCCAGTAAGACATATTGTCAGGGAATGGCCAATCTTCTTCAGGCTTGTATTTCTCAGGTGATTAATTAAAGCTCTTCCAACAGTTTATTTTGCATATGGGATAGGGATAACAGTTTCTACCTGAAATGAGGAAATGATGTTGTTGCAGTGATTTTGTTATTAATGTTAATAAACCGAGGATGATGCATTAATTAAACATGCTGGTTGCCTTGTTAAGATAACTGAAATGGCAAATATGTTTCCAAATCAGTCTTTCATGCCTGGAGTATGTTACCATTCTTAGAATCCATGCATGCAATCTCTAAGCTGTGAAAGAATGTAGTAGAACTACAGCTTGTTAGGTTAGCGGAGGTATACCTTATTGTATGGGCCAGTTTATGGGAAAGACTAATTGTCTTGTTTGTAAATCAGTCCCTTCGCATGCAGTGCTCATCTGGTAGCACCGTAGGCTGTTGCTGCTCAGTTGTATGATGGTTGGACAAAGGTACTCTACTGGTCTGAAACAAGTGAGGTTATGGATATAATTGACAGCAAATGTTAATTATGGATGATTTTGTTAGGAAGAAGTAGAAGCATCAACAATAATTTCTTCTTGACTATTGGTGATAAGTGTAGTCTGGCTTCTTGTGTGGTTCTTTGTCTCTGTTTCTGTATTTGCTGTAAGAAATAATTAACAACCTGCATGGGTAGGTCAGTTTTGATCTTTGATGTGTACTTGGGAGTCACTCGAGCCACATTGCATGACTGATCAGGAAGACTTGAATTTGAGACATATGTTGCTCTCATTACAACCATGCAGAATATGAACTATTAGGGAAAGCTAGCAGTGTTTCAGTCATTATCAAAGAGAAATGGGTAATAGATGAACTTATAGAGTTGCTTTGATGAGTACGCACCAGTGTCATTTTGCACAGCATATTTTGTTTGTGTATATGTATTGATCTGTAAATTATTTTTGGTTATATTTAGGATGAGTCACATGATCGATTACTTATGGTCACATCGGTGATCAAAACTTGTCTAACAGCTATGCATTATATCAGCCCATCTAACACGTGGATGCCATCACAGTTAGTATTGTTGTGCTACAAAGACTTTATATAGCTATAGAGTTTTGAGGAACGTTTTGTGTATAGCTTGCAGCTCCTTTTTGAGACTGCATATGAGATTCTTGTCCAGGGCAAAGAAACTCTTCATCAGGTAATGTCAACAACATTTTGCCTACTCACATGAGCACTATGTTATTCAGGCTATAGTAATCATGTCTTGCAATTAAAGGTATTGTGCTCAGTCTTTCTGGCTAAGTTGGTCTCGTTGTATGCTTTGCCATCGGTCAGTTGTATCGTTATCAAGGATTTTCTTTTAGTAGCAGAGAAACTAATAGCAGATCATTCAACTGTGGCTCAAAGCTTTCAACAAATTGAGGTAACATTTGTTTTTAAGGAACACTCAAGAATCCAGTTATTTATTTGTTTCTGTTTTTGGTTCTAGACTCCTGTTCAAATGGGCACATTAGATGGCATTCCATGTATTCTTAATGCTACAATTAAACATGTATTACTTTGTTGTTAATATTTGTTGTTCTGGACAAGTGACATTCGGTTTATATGTTTTTAGAATGGCAACTCTGCTGTTCAAACACTTGTTAGCTCTTCTGCATGGACAATGCTATGGACAGCATTGCATGATTGTCTAAATCAGCTAGACAGCAGTGAAAGGTACTTGTTGTATTGTCATATTTTCATAGTATCTGCTGATGTGTTTTTGTGTAGTTGTTGCACGGTGCCTTCCTTTTCGTATCATGGTGTTTGCAGTGTAGCTCAGTTGGGATGCTTGGCTATGACTTTGGTAGGACATTAACTTAGTTACAGAATATAGACTGTGTTGTTGGCTAAAACTGAACGTGCAGCAGTTAGGGTAGGAGAAGTACAGGTTGAATAATTTCTGTGGCAGTGGCTCAATTTTGGTTTAGTCGAATTAGCCTGATGGTGGCTGTTAAGTTCAGGGTTTGAGAGAGTTTAGGTATTTTTTGTAAATTAAATCATTTTGCTTTGCTTACTAAATAACTAGTTATATAAACTTGAGTGCTTGCCTAATCATTTCTTCTACAAACTGTAACTTTACTCGTTTTTGCATGATTTGATTGTTTATTGATTTGTACTTGAGGTTTTCCAATTTTTGTATGAATTGCTCAGTGCTTTTTCTTCGTCTGTGTGGCACTTTTTGTTGTATGCTGTAGGAACCAAATATTGTCATTCCGCAGCTTGCCGATAGTGATAGTCCATTCACTTGCTGCTGCCTTCTGATGGTCACTAGTGCAGAAGTTGCGAAGTTTGTAGGAAGGTTGGTGTTTAGTTGCTAGACGCTTGGTGTCGTGCTTTCTGTAAGATATCTAATATCACTTTGATCAGGAAAGGGAATTTATCTACAAGTGAGAAACTGAATGCGGAATTGTTGATATCACAAGTAGCACATTGTAACGTAGTTGTACACATGATATTACTTGATTGGTACTTGTTCCAGGCTCTTCAGCTGTTCTACATTCCTCTGGCTGTAGAAAAGAGTTTGTCAATGCTTGAGAGCATTCTTAGGTCAATAGATCTCTAATATTAATGTGTTATACTACACCTAAATGATTTTCATTGCAGTGTGTGGTATGAGGGCAATTTGCTGTTCAATCTTCTCCACTGTTGCTCATTTCTTTTGGATGACAAGTACATCAACATGTTGTCAGGTTTGTGACTGTTGTGGCTGCATGTACTAATGTTATAGCGTGAACATATAAACAAGTTAGAACACACAATGGTGCACTCAATAGGTTATCAATATGCAGTAGTGGACAAAAGTATGTCCCCCCCCCCCCCCCGGGTAGGTTTTTGTTGATTTTTCATTATATTCTGGCTTGCAGAATGGAAATAAGTGCTGATATGAGCATAAATTGACAAGTTAGTTTGTTTTCAAGGGTTGGAATATTGTTTGCATTGAATATGCTTTGATAAGTTGTAATGTAAACTTAATTGGCTTTTAACTAGGTTGTAACGATAATCTTAAATTGCAACAACCAACTGATTTAGACTTAATTCTGTACCAATTAGCACTATTGTGGGTCAAAATGTCCAATTTCAGTCACTATAGTAATCATAAATGGCATTTTCTGAACTGGTTTTGAAAAACTGCATTGAGTCCTATCACCGGCAGAGGGATATTTTGAAGTATTTCATATCATTCTATTCTCAGTTGTTGGTTCCAATTATTCATCAGGTCACTACTGACCAACATACACACCTAGGTTAAAACACAAACATCCTGAAAAACCCTTGAAATTTCTTGCCCGGCAAATACTTTTGTCCACTATTGTACATAGGAGAAAAACCTTCATGTAGACATGAGCTTTACTGTAAAATGTGGTTTGAATGAATAAACATTTGCTGCAGAGTGATCGCAGTGTGGTGGTTGTGTTCTCAAATTAAAGTGTTACAAATTGGTGTGTCTTGTGAGATGCTTGTCTCTATGAAATCGGAAAACTGTTGAAACTTGTAACACTAGGGAATTAAATCGCAGTATTATAATGACGGACACATTACAGTGTGCTTGAATAGTCAGTTGGCATATCTTGTTCTTCTTCTTGTGTCTCTGGAACAAAAACATGAGTTGGAAGTGGTTAATTAAGTTTGTATTTTATTTACAGCAATTGTTATGCAACGTATGTATGGTACTGTGGAATTACCGCATCTTGTCGTGTTTTTATAATGTACTTTGTCCTTGATCTGTTCTTGTGTTTGTCTGTTCAATAGAATCTTTGTGTATTGTTTGGGTGTTTTCTGTCTGTCTGTCTGTCTGTCTGTCTGTCTGTCTGTTTGTCAAAATTATTTGTATGTGTATTGTTTGTTTGTTTGTCTTTTGTTTTGTGTGCTTGCACAGCTGTTCTCTTGACTAGAGGACATAGATAATACTGGCACATTGGTAGGGGTATTATGCAAGTTTGCACATTACACACCAAATTGTCCATATGGGGGTTTGTTTCATGTTGGCTGCTTTCATTCTCATTGTAACAAGTTAGCTGCATATTTATCTGTCAGTGAGGTTGGTTTTTGTTCTTTAGACGTTCTTGTAAGGCTAGTTGTACCTTCTCACGACTACGCTCCTTTCATGGATCACTTCTGGGACTTAATGAAAGCAAATGTGAGTACTGTACTGTACTAGCACTTTGAAACAAGCATATGGGGATTAAATTGACATGTGTCATAGAATGACTGTGTGGCTTCTGTTAAACTTCTTTTGTCAACTCGACATTCACCCTCTGTTATTTCTAATGCATTGTCACTTCTGTGTTACACTGTTGGAGAGGTTCCAGTTGCTCCTCACACTTGTCGGGGTCTCCTGACTGATGGTATGGGTGGTGTAACAAGTTTTCTATGTATTAAAGAAGTAAATTGTTCTAGGAGAGGCAATAGACATGTGTAGTCTTCTCTCTCATCAAGACTGTGTTGTGCGTGCTCGAAGTTGTAGCTTGCTTGGTAATCTACTGGCACCATCGGATGTGTTCTATGCCAATTTAAAGAGGTTAGAAGTGCAAATAAGTAATTACTTATTACATAATTGTTTGGTTGTTGTCAGGTTGAAGCTCATTCCAGCTCTAATTCATTGCCTAGGAGATTCAGAACAATCAGTTAGAGCAGTTAGTAGCTCCCACTGGTGGCTTCATTTGTTACTGACATGTTGATGTAACATATTTTTGCAACAGGCTGCTAGTTTTGCCTTGGGCAATGCAGCATTTCACAGTGATATGCTGTATGACAGATTGACAGGTTCTGTGGCTGCACTTACTGGTATTTTGGTAGACAAAGTGCCAAGAACTCGTTCCAATGCTGCTAGTAGACAATGCTTAATAATTGAAGTAATATGTTTGATTCTAATGCTTTTGTACTTTTAGGTGCATTAGGAAACATGTTACTACACTCTGACAGTTTGTGGTCACAATTGAAGAAATTCAAATCTTTGGAGAAGTAAGTACCTCGAGTGTATCTACATATTGTGCAGTTACTTTTAAGACATAACAAGGAATATGGAATTAATGTTAGGTTGCTTGAAATGGCTACGAATGACCGACAAGTGTCATGCCAACTGTCAGCTCTTCAATCGTTAAGAATTGCGTGCAAGCACTCTGTTTGTGTGCAGGTATTGTCCAGTTTGTGTGCATTAACTATTTGTATGTCGCCTCATTGTTATTCTCAGATGTTGGCTGATGTACGTGCTTGGCAAAGAGTGAATGAACATCTGACCAATCTGAGACGAAAAGCAAGTTCTAAGCAAAGGGGACAATTGAGACCTCACACCGTTGGCGGTAAGCTATCGGATATCCAGTCTGCCATCGGCCACTGTGCTCATCTGATACATCACCTGTCCATGCCATTGACACATTAGCTGGCTATGTCTTAGGTGAAGGACTTGTGTATTGATCTATTGTACATCACTTACATAGTACCAACCAACTGTAACTCAGTTAGTTTTCTCTTCAAAATCAATCTGTGTTGTTTCTATAAGTAGCAGTCCTATGAGGATGCTGTCTTGACTAGATGATTGGTGAGTGATTGTCTCTATAGTTCTTTATCAATTTAATAGCATAGTTTGTGATATCTTGTCCTGTATGGCTGCTCTGAAGCTCTGTCTATATGGCTCCCCATAGGCCGAGTTGACGTTTGTGTTGTTCTGCCTTCAAACGCAGGTTTGCAAGACTCAGTATCTTCCTCTCTTCATCAGATTTGTTGGGTTGAGGAAATATACTGTGTCTATTGGTTGTAAATTGTTGATAAATGAGTTGAGGAGAAGGGTGGAATCTCTTTGGTTTGTCTTTAATTGCGTTGTTAACAATGCAGAGATCAGATGCAGACAGAGCAGGGTTCTTTAGTGCCAAATGTAGTTGCAATGACTGATCATTCTGGTGAGGATTAACTGCTTTTCTGTAGAGAGTAGGAACTTGCAGAGATGTGACAATGTTGGGTGTGCTGCGATGAAACAATAATGTAGAATGAGATGTAGAAGGTGGTGAAGGACTGGTAGGAGTTAGAGGGAGAAGAGAAGAATTTGACAATGAGAAGTTTGTCGTCTTGTTTTGGTTCTGGGTGACAAGTCTCTTTCCAGTCTGTGCTTCCCTCATCCATCTCAGCTTTGCTCGACGATTCTGAAACCAAACCTAGAAAGACAACCAGGTTAGGATGTTGTCTGTCACCAGATTGTACAGAAACTGATTTGTTAGGATTCGTTGGTCGCCACTTTAATTACTGACTGTAAGCTGTTGTTCTATACTGCTCACAAGAAGTGAATTAGGTAACTGTGGTCAGTCAACTGCTGCCACTTCATGATTTATTGTTTATACAAGGAACAGCTATGCAGGTGTTGTGGTTCTCCTGACCAATGTAGAGACATTGTACTGTCAACAAGATAATTGTTCACAAGGCTTAATGTGAGGCATATCTATTATTGTGTGTAAAGAATGTGCAGCTAGCTAGACACATTGACTAGATCAAGAAACTGATTTGAACCACCTACATTTACAAGCAGTTGAATGACTGTGACAAGACAGAAGATGCTTGTGTCTATGCACCCACTTAAATTTGTTGGATGAAGAGTAAATGAAGCAAATGTTTGTGTATAGTCTACCTGTATAGTTGTTTCTGGGGTGTTGATGGTTTCTGCTAAAAGTTTTCGTATTGCAGTGTTGGGATGATGGGTCATTTCGAATACTCTTTCTAGTTCGACTAATTGATTGGCTGTGAATACAGTTCTCGATCGACGACGCCTTAGTTCTTTCTGTTTAACAGATCGTGATGAGTGGTGCTTGTGTGTACTCTGTCGCTGATCTGCACACCCAAGTCTTTGCTCGATGCTTCCTGTAAACAAGAAACGCCATCTTTACTCTGAAGTCTCACTGTACTTTCTTAGAGTTGAACAAGTACAGTCTTACCATTCATTGTAAACAAGGTGCTTGAATACTTTAGACAACAGCTCTTGCCTCTCCCTGTTTGTTGTAAGGACTGATGAATGATGAGGTGTGCTCACATTCTAGACCACCGCCAACCTTATCTATTATTGATTAGAATGGAGAAGGCGTTTGTGTTGAGCCATATTTAAACGTCCGTTATGCAATTATTTTTGGTGATGTGATTTTATGTTGTTAGTAACAATCATTTCAGTCTTTTGCAATCACTTATAAAGGAGGAGTTTATAATTTGCACAAACTGGTCAGCAGATGTAAACTGCCAATCGAACATGGATTTACGTGCAATGCACTGAGGCTACATTTTAGTGTAAGTGTAGATGGTCAGTTGCTTTCAGAGTTGACATCATATGCAAATTTTGAAGTGCCCGAGTCATGTGTTGCATATCTAATGTCACCAATTGCATTTAGGAAGTCTATATAAACAGCCTGCTGCTGCTATGTAATTGCTTCATTAATAGACTACAACATCCGTTGTATTGTTATGGTTTCAAAGCCGGTGGTTGCAATTCTGTTAGAGTGATTTACTATTGGAACTTTGTACTTGTGGCGCTTCTGACTGAACAAGACCAATGTACCTGCAAATTGCAGTCACGTTTACGTAGTTTAATGAAATATGTCCCTCAGGGCTTTTATCTTTTGATGATGTTATCTGTGTACATACTGCCATTGATCCAGTTTGTTTTCATTGCTGTTTTCTTGTTAGCAGTCCTTCTTGTAAGGGTTGTTTTGTGTGATATCAATACAGGGTTTTCTAATAATAGAACAAGCTATAGTTCAAAACAGATCTTTCCAATCAACACTGCATGTGTGAACACCAAGAGAGAGAAAGCGAGGAACACTTTACTACATGAGACTTTAACAAATGTAAGGAGAGCTGAGTCCATTGTCTTGTGCTTCTGTTATTCATTAACCTGAACTGCATGAGCACCACCTGAGTTGACAAACTGTTTAAGTCTGTTGTATTGACTTAGAATAACCTGTAGCTGATATGTATAGTAATCAGACATGAACTGTCTATAAACAACACTGTCAAGTTAATGATAATGGGACAGTGACCTCGAGTTAATAATACATGTAGTTATAATGGGACAACTACTAAAGACTGGCTTACAATACTAGATGGGTGTTGCTCAGCTTTGTACATATACCATGCATCTTTCAATTAGCCAAGTGATTTCGATAACAGTTCTAAGAGTGTATGAGTAACTAAACCTATTCTTTTTTGTTAGTTTTCTTCATTTTTTAATAATCTGACTTGTTTTGATGTAACAGTTATTTGATATTATTATGGTCCAGCTTTCATGATTTTAGGGGCTGTAAGTGCATGAAGTATAGGTGCATGCTATACTATAAGACAGTAAAATCAAATTATGTATTTAATAGGGTGAAAATATTTACATCCTTGTTTATTGCTGCTACGATAAAGTTTAAATAATTTATCACATACCACTATGATAAACACAACACCGTTTCTGTAGTATATGAGGTTACGATGTAATCTCATTTATTACTTAGTTATAGTGAAACACAACAGAACCATGAAGCAACACTATATAGTCTGAATTAAACCACGCATGCGCATTGGAACACTAGCGCTACTGTATTTACCACATCTACAACCACAGTTTCCTTGCAGGCTGTATGTTGGATATCAATGGGTAATTTCTAGTTATCTTTTCAGTAGACTCCACGTTTACTCATTTGAGGTGTTAGAGTTTCTAGGTCAAATATAATTAATTATAAGTATTTAATATTTATCTATTGCATCAATTAGTAAATTATTCATGCAATTACTCTTGATTTACCATATTGATCTGATATGATAGGCTAATAATTGACTTAAGAGAAATTCAGCATGTATATGCCATGCAATCTCTTTACGGCGAATGCTTCATTACAATGAAAATACAAAGTACTTACAGGGACACTAGCATTCTGTTGAATGTTCTACGTTTAGTGATGGTTACTTATTGAACAGTATTAGCAAGGTGATCATGACATAAGTTAAATGTTTGGGAATCATGCTTTGAAATGAAGAAAACATTGCTTATTTACATTACATTACTGGTGTAGACCTCCACTTGATAGAGATGCTGTTCGAAGCTTTAAAATCTTCTGTTAACACTCTTTTCTCTTAGTTAAAGTAACTAGTGTGTGGTCAAAGTAGAATGAGTCAGTTTGTCCAAATTCACCTAATATATGTAGTCTATATCTATAATAAACAAGGGTGTGCAGTGTGCTTTGTTGAGTTGTTCATTATCTGTGTTGCAGCTACACTCATAAGCATTGTCAATCAAAGCAAACAAGTTATTTGTCTTTGCGTTTGTGCTTTCTTCAAGCTCGCCTTTCCAGCTGCAGCAGCACTGTATGAGCTTCTGCTGTAGAGGCTGTCTAAATAGTTTGGCCAGTGATCGAGTTTCTATCACAACATGAACAGAGCTTTACTTGGCATAAATAATTGTTTCATTTATTGAGGTGTTTCTTTCTGAAGAGGTGGTCACGAGACCTTGTTTGCTCTTCTGACTGAACACGGTGAGAGGCAGTACGTAGACAAGAGCTCCCTAATGCGCAGTTTGTACGCTTTGCACGCTAATGGCCGACATCGACGCTGTTGTGGAGACACTCGCCGGTGTCTCAGTAGGGTGGAAAAGCAGCACCAGCTGCAAAGAAGGGAATGGATGTCTTTCGTGGAGTAGCAGCCCGTGCACCCCCATATCTGGAGAGACAAGGGCAAGGGATGATTACGATTGAGAGTCTGCCTGTAGTGCACAGTCAAGTAGGAAGCATTTGGCTCGCATACAACAACTTTCATCATATTCTGTTTGCATACATCCGGTCTAGCAACTTTACTGCGCAAGCGCGATCTCTTCCGACCTATCGAGTGTTTCAGTGAAAATACCTTTTCTGACATCTTTGGCTCTGCCGTTAACTTTCTTCTTAGAAGACTCTTCCAGAAGAGGTAAAGAAATGCGCCCACGGACAGCTCATCTTCAGACTTCTAGCCAATCTAATACTTGTCCCCATTCTTGATAGCTTCCCTTTCGCGACGAATTTAGAGAGAACCTTCCGCACAGCCAAGTATACGCATGAGAGTCGTATTTCTAACTGCAGTTAGACTAGGTATTTATAACACTGTTACAGTCAAGTATTCTATTTATATCTGCAATTAATTAATTAAATATGACTCTCCTAAACGCCGTTTTGACACGATTCAGATCATTCAGCTTCAGTTCATTCGAAAGCTTTAAATATCACTAATCATGCACTTTTTCTTCGAAAAAAGGCACGTACGTGTGCTAGTAGTTCATCTATGCGACTGCCTCGCGATCGTTTCTAGTGATTCCTCGCTAACATTCGGCCAACAAGAATCAACATTTTTCCTCAAAGGCCATGAAATTTGATCACATGTTTGAAATACGCCTTCTACCACTGCTTCGTCTTTTCATCTATCTTGCAGTCTCGAAGTTCCAGACCAATTGTTGCTACGTACGTACGCGCAAAGTCTGGAATTTTGAAGGCGGGTTAATTAATTAAGGTCTGGCTACGCGAGACTACGCGCGAAGGTCGATCGTCACTTTCAGAATGAACTCCCATTACGAAATGGTGCTGTTCCTACTTTTTGTTGTGTCGCCGCCTTTATATGTGTTTGCAATGAACCCGGGTTTCAGAACCGAGATCACTCAGAAGGGATTTGACTATGGTAGACTATAAACCGTTTAATTAATTAATTTGCTAATTTCTTCATATTTGTAGCAAGCATGTTCATATCAGCATGCAGCTTGCATTTGTTCGTTGAAGTTTGTTTGTTTCGCGTGGTTCTCTTTTACTGCCTCTGATCCCGACGGCGACGTTTAACTAGAGAGGTGTCTAGTCGTTCATGCATATTGAAGCTGAATCTAGCTGAAACTGCAATTGAAACCAGTAACGAGTTTCACTTGCGATTTCGGATTTCACGTTTTTACTGCGTCGAAGATATAGACAATACATTATATTTACTTCAGCATATTTTTGTCACATTACTGGCATATAAGCTCGTAAGTTTATGATTATTTGCAGTCAGGCAAGTTGGTCTTCCCATTCTTATTAAGGAGTTGCAAAGTATAGACATACCAGATCAACATGGCTCTGGAAGTGGCGTCAGTTATGATTTGACCAAGTGAGTTTGATACATTAATTGTACCAAACGGTGAGACTTGGAGCAGGCAAATCAGCCACGTAATCTTGTTTGTAACACAATTTTGCAGCATCAAGGGTTCTGGTTTAGAGATTCCTACATCATCTCTTACGACTAGTGCAAGTGGTCTAACAGTTACTGGATCTGGAGCATCAATGCAAATCAATGCAGACTGGCATTACAGAATGAATGCATGGTAAAATCCTATTTTCTGTTTTATAAGTGTAATTTTAATAAACTGTTTTGTATATAGGCCTCATATCTCAGACAGTGGTTCTTGTGATATCTCTGTTAGCAGTGTGAGCCTTCAGCTTGTAGTTTTAGTTGGTTAGTTGAATTCTCGAGATGTATGCTCTACATGCAATACAATGCTCTTCAATGCAAATCAGATGTTGCTAAATGTTCATGCATGCAGGTGCAACGGCTGGTCATCCTACTGTCTCAGCCAGCAGCTGCTCATTTAATATTGGCCACATGGAAATTCACTTTCATGGTGGTGCTAGGTTAGGAAGATTTTAATTATGTGTACTGCACTGCTTGTTCTTTGTTAATTGATTTATGTAATGTACTAGTTGGTTGTACAATCTGTTTTCTGACTCGATAGCAAACTCTTTGAGGGGAAGCATTTCTGGCCAAGTATGCTAAAAATTAATTTTTAATGCAGGATGTTGTTCAAGTAACTGAGTGACTGTTAAGTTTTAATTAATGTTGTCTACTGTATTCATAGGTGTGCCCTCAAGCTATCAAGGCAATTGAGACAAATGGGAACAATGCACTGGCAACTCTAAAACGTTTGTGTAACAATTAACGTGGAATCTCAGTTAATGAGCTCATTACTGAATGTTCAGTTATTACTAAACTTGGGAAAGATGCAGAGATTGACTTTCAACTGACGCAAGCTCCAGTATTTAGTACGACATCTCTACAGACGTTTCACAAGGTTGGTCAACTGAATGTCACAGCTGATTAAAAATCTTTAAATAATTAAGGTTGTTTGGGATTGTTTTGATATACGTGTTTGTAGAAATTGTACTCCTTTTGTATTTGTATATATTTTAAGGCACAGAAAGTAGAGTTTGGATGTAATCATTGGTTTATGTATCTCACGATCCGATGCTTTCTGTTTACTGGGGTGCTCAAATTAGATGGACAGTGACATAATCAAAAACATGTTTTAGCCCGAGTACAGTACCCACATGTTTGAACTCTTATTTAAACAGGCTATTTTAATTTTATTTTATTTTATAGTGTATTATACAATTAACTGATGAAAATTTATCACATAATTGTTCACTATTCCTATTACTGTTTCCACGATCACTTCATTTAGGGAGAGTTTCTTACTTTTCCAAATACAACAAACCTGCCTCCCTTTCAACCTTCTCCATTTCCACCTGCCACTGAGTCTTCTCACATGATGTACATTTGGCTTAGTGATTACATCGCCAACACTGCTGGTTATGTGTACATGGCATCAGGTGCTCTTGTGTACAATGTTACAGAGGTTTGCTATAGTCAAGGAGAGTGAAATTTATGTTTACTGTTTGATTGTTCTTTGTGTTGATCAGGCTCCAGCATCATCACCAATTCATCTAAATACTGATAATTTCATTGGATTGATTCCACCAGTAATGATTGTGCACAGACATATGGAAATAACTAATGACATCATGTACATGATTGCAGCTTTTCAAGAAATACCCTGACATGAAAATGCAGCTGCTTGTGAAAGCTAACAAACCTCCATCTTTAACACTAACCTCTCAAGCTGCAACATTTGCAGCACCTGCCAATGTGACAGCGTTTGTTGTGACAAAGAACATGACACTCATAAATGTTTTTACCCTCAATGTGGTATGCATGATGCGTATGTGTAGTAACTTTTGTTTAGGATTCTTGTTTATACTTGTAATGTGCACTTTGACTTTTGTGATTTGTTCAGACTTTGTATGCAGCTGTAAATATCTCTGTTTACAACAATGGAAGTGATGAAATTATAAATGGAACTGTTAAATATTTGAAGTTAGTATCAGCCATGTGGTATTGTATTGTCTGTGACTCATGTCACTGTGTATAGATCTGATGCAGAATTACTGGAGACCAATATTGGCGATTTTGAGGTTATACAGTTTGTTGTCAGACCTGAATGAAGTTTTTATACATATATAAAGATTTTAATTAAATGTGTGTACAAATTAATTAAAAGTTTAACAGAAACATAATTGAAACATAAATTATTTACTTAATAATTAACTGGTGAACATCTGTTGTTGAGATGATGCACTGCATTATTGCAAAGATGTTGGCAGCAATATATGCAGTTGGCAATGATGTTACATGGTTTCATTGCCATGTTGATCGGCAAACTAAATTTACTTGTAGTAGGGCTTATGTGAAACAGATGAACAAGCCAGTGAGCATTGCAAGAAGAGCTAGATGGGTATGCAGATATGCAGACAGTAGTTGGACATGAGCGTTTGCAAAATTGTGATACAACTAAGATAATTGATTAAAATATATATACAATGTTGTGTAATACATATAGCCACACAAAATATTTAATAGCAATTGTTGTTAGTGTGCCGAACTAGTTGACGGTGTCCTTATGTGAGTAGATGTCTTCACTCAATGGCACGTTAAACTTTGCTTGTACGTTGGTCACTTCACAGTTAAACAAAAGTAAGTATAAGAAATTACGTGCAGGTAAACTGTTATATTGTCATGTAACAAACAATGCAGAGTATGCACAACCTGGTTTTCCAATTCCTGTTGTTGATGGTGTCTCATTTGTGAATCCAGAGGTGGTTCTTGGGCAGGTTGAATTACATATATACCACAGTGTGTTAATTTGTATATGCATGTAGATTAATGAAGTTGTTCTTTGTATTATAGGATAACGTTCTTATAGCTACTGACGTTCATTACAATGCAGCTTTGCTTCTTGCAGTTGAACCATGGAGGTCAACAACAGATGCAGATCGATTTGAGTTTGATCTTCGTTAATTGATGAATGTGCAGGGTTTTGCTTTAGAGCTTTTTGTGCATGAATTTGGCATTTCATTTATTAAGCAAGCCTGCGTACTTGATAGTAAGAGCATCTAGACTCTCTGTCAATATTTTGTAGTTTAATTGCTGTGGGAGCTATCTAGCTAGTGTAATGGCTGGTGCCAGGTTTTTGGATGCTGTAGATTTATAATTACTGAAATATCGTGATGGTTGCAACATTGCGTTTATGCTAGACATTACTTTGTATTATACACGGAAGTATGACGTCGGGGGGGAAGGCAATTGTATATATTGGTTTCGCGCGCAGCAATCTGGACACGCGAGGTCTTGTCATGAAGTCACGAGCTATTGTATTTTTCTTTGTCGGAATCTCATGCGCTGTGAATCCTGGTTTCAGAACTGAGTTGACAGAAGCAGGGCTTGATTATGGTAAATGGAGATGTTACGTGTTATCTGTAGACTACAGTACGTGGCTATGCGCGCTTTATCTACAATTAGTTATCAATATTAATCGGCTCTGGGTGTGCGTGCGTGCGTGCGTGTGTTGTGTGTATGCGTGTGCGTGCGTGCGTGTGTTGTGTGTGTGTGTGTGTGTGTGTGTGTGTGTGTGTGTGTGTGTGTGTGTGTGTGTGTGTGTGTGTGTGTGTGTGTGTGTGTGTGTGTGTGTAACATGCATGTTAGGTATTAATTGTAATTGTATTAATATTAATTAACTTCATTATTTTAATTAACGTAGTGCGCAAGATCGGCCTTCCTATTTTGGTCAAAGAATTGCAAGATCTGAGTATCCCTGATCAGACTGGTCATACAGGAAGTCCAATTGGAACTATTGATTATGACTTGACAAGGTAATGTAACAGCCATTTAAAATGTTTCGTGATTGCAAAGCTAGAGCAGTTATTGTTACATTGTTTTTTCTTAATTTTTTCTTAATTAAGCATCAAGGGATCTGGGTTAAGCATTCCAACTTCGTCTCTTACTATTGATCCAAAAGTTGGTTTGAGAGTCACTGGATCTGGAGCTTCAATGCACATCATGGCACACTGGCATTACAGGATGAGTTCATGGTATTTGATATGATCTTGATGTCATGACCTCCATGCATTGTAGACCAGCATATTAATTAGGAGATTACTAAATAATAATAATATGAATTAATTAAGTAGTAATACATTACAGGGATAGCATTTCTTATGATAGTAGAGAATTTCTCTGATTGTGTTTGCAGGCCTCACATCTCTGACAGTGGCTCGTGTGATGTGTCTGTGAGTTCTGTCAGCCTTGCAATGGTTGTCTCTGTTGGTCAGTGTATGTTGTTTTTAGTAGAATTGTTTATTGAAACTAAAGTTTATTGAATGTTACCAGGGGCTGATTTGACTGGTCATCCATCAGTTTCGGCTGATCAGTGCTCATTTGACATTGGACATATGAGCATTGACTTTCATGGTGGTGCCAGGTTTGCAGTAAAACTTCTAGTTGTTGGTTAATGTATCTCTTATCAGGTTTGCTGTAGTTGGTTGTACAATCTATTTTCTGGAACTATTGCAAGTGATCTTAAGGGCAGCATTGCTGGTCAGGTAATGTCATCTTATGCTTGTTTGTGGTGTCTATGTAATTGGGTGGTGTTAGTTGTTCAGCATGTAAGTCATCTCATTGTCATGGAAACTCATACAGAGCATTGATGACTTCAGTTGGTATTACCAAAGATTTCTGGCATTTTACTTTCTGAAGCAATTAAATTTGCTTCATAGGGAGTATTGGTTGTTGATTAGTCTTGTGAAACAAGATCTGCATTATTAGCTTTAGTTGATCAAATGTAAATGCAGAATTTTTTAGTGATTGTTCACAAGAGATCCTATGGTGGTACATAGATTTCAGCGTGTAGATGTCAAAGTATACACATGCTAGCACTTGCTGTAGATATAGCAGACACCATCTTTCAGGTTTCTTGCTCAGATTAACTCTGGTGTGCTTACAGTCTATCTAGTCTCTCATGTAAACAAACACTTAAATCACTGAATGCTTACATGCGTGTGTACTCACACTAAACCCCTAATATGTAGTAAAAACAATTTCTCAATTCAATATGTATATAAAATTTTGTAGCTTTTTAATTTATATTTACTTTGGCATCATTACTGAATATGGTATACTGAAATTGAAGTTTCATCAAGCATTTTTGGTTTTTACAGTAACAGATTGAACAGTTTAGCATTTTATGTGCATATGCATGCATCTTACACATTTGAATTTGTACGTAGGTGTTGCACACCAAATTGGGTGTCATCTCTTTTCTGTTGTCTTGACAATATTTGTTGAATTAGGTTTGTCCTCAAGCCATTAAAGCAATTGAAACAGATGGGAACAAGGCTTTGGAGTCACTTCCAAGTAAGCTTCATGAGCAATTAAGTGTAACATGTGGTTACACATCAGTCTATTAGGAGTCTGTTACAGCTACGGTGAAGCTCACTGACAATTCAGAAATTGATTTTCAACTTCTACAGGCTCCTATATTTGGTACTTCTTTCTTGCAAACTCTTCACAAGGTCAGCATTAAATAGTATTGTTATGTTTTGTTGACAGATACAGTCGTGACAGATATATGCTTAATTAATTAATTAATCAGTCCATTGGAAGGTTCTAGACACTACTGCATGTTGATATTGTTAGAAAGTAAAACTATATTCTTTTATTTATAAAGTGTACTGTACTGGTTTGTCTGCTTGTCAGCTTCTTTGTTTATCTTCCTGTTTATTTGTCTGTACCTAGCTTTGCCTGATAGTTGTTTTCCATTTGACAATATGTTTTTATGTTTTTATGTTTTTATGTATTTATGTTTTTGTATTGCCTAGGGCTCATTATATGATTTGTTCATTATAGGGTGAATTTTTTGCTTATCCTCATCCTAGAGAAGCTCCTTTCCAACCATCTCCATTCCCTGATGCTGCTAATTCAAGCCGTATGATGAGCATTTGGCTCAGTGATTACATTGCAAACTCAGCTGGATACGTCTACACAGCTCTTGGAGACCTCCAATATCATGTTACAGAGGTTGTGATGTGCACTGACTTGGCATGGTATTGGCCACTGAATCATTTACTTTCAGATTCCATCTCAAATTCCACTGCAGTTAAATACAAGTTTTTTCAAACTTTTCATTCCAAATGTAACATGCACTCTTGTATAGACTTTAGCTGAATGTGTCTATATGTTTGTGATCTAGCTCTATGAAAAGTATCCTAATATGGCAATGCAGCTGTTTCTAAATGTTAATAAACCACCAAGACTGTCGGTGTCTCCAAAGGAGATCACAGCATCAGCTCCATGTAATGTGACTGCATTTGTTGTGAGTGAAAACAAGACTCTTGTCAATGCCTTCACTCTCAACGTGGTACAGTACTTTATTTGCATGTGTATAATATGATGACATCTTGAGTACGAGCTGTCTGTATGTAGACTATGTACACTGCTGTTGAAGTGTCACTTCATGCGAACGGTAGCAAAGAAATCATTGGTGGTAAAGCTTCTTATTTGAAGTATATAATCACTGTTTAGTGAACCAAGAATTCATTCAGTTACAATTGTTGTTTGTTGTCTGATGTATAGCTCGGACATAGAGTTGTTGGAAAGCAACGTCGGCTCTTTCAATGTAAGCAATATTATCACTCTTCATATACTTTTGCAAATTAGACAGAAGGATTACTAAGAATGACGTGAATAACATCAATTAACTTAATTAGGGGATTGCTGCATGCACAGACAACCCCATGTAGACAAGGTCATGTGGTAGTTTACTCGTGTACTTTATTCTATTTATGTGGACTGCAGTACTGCAGTTTTTGCTTGAATAACAACTTCACTGTGTTTATAGGTTTTGCTGCTCAATTCTACTGTCAACTTTGGTTGCAGTTTAGCCGTGGTTCCATTTCTAAATGAAAGTAAGAGAGCGTTGTTTAATCATGTTGTTTGTTGTTTGTTGACTTTAATGTGGACTGAAAATTTCAGAGTATCTTGAACCTGGATTTCCTATTCCAAGCGTAGACGGTGTTTCGTTTGTCAATCCTGATGTAGTTCTTGGACAGGTACCGATTAACTAGCGAACATATATTAGTACATGTTTCAGTTTCAGTTTTATATGTTGTGTAGGACTATGTCTTTGTTGCCACCGACTTTGTCTATAACCCGGCGGTGCTCTTTGAAGCAAACGACAAATCATTGATTGTTGTTGGTAATGAGTTTCTGTGAAGTGCAAGCAAAGATGTTGACTTTCTTTGTATGTTTTTGTTTACTTTGGTATATTTGTGTCAATAATATATATCTCCACTATCTACTGCGCCAAGCGTACTGACAACATGTGCGCGCGTTAACATTCTACTATGCACGTGATTGTTCCGTCACATAGCAACTTGTCGAACGCAAAGAACAATGGCCGACATGAGTATGGTCACGGCTCATACTGCTCTCAACCCAGATCCCATGGTAAATCGCGGCAGAAAGCTGTACCAGCAGGAATTGGCGTTGAGAACACACAGTGCTCGAGCGCTGGAAATCATACAGAGCGTCGATCCGGCCAAGAAGAAACTAACGTCCGTCGAAGGCCAGCGAATAGTTGCTGTGCTGGATGAAGTCATCCGACGTATTGAACTGATTACTCTCATTCCGTTTGTTACAAAGTCGTTGTCGAGATATGCGGTTGTTCTCGGGTCTGAGCTGTTTGCCATGTTGGAAGAACACAAGCGACTTGAAGAGGAGTACGAACGACTAACTGGTCATAGTGAGAGCCGACCGATGCTAGTGCGGAGGGGGACATCGCTATTGCTGCAAAAAGAGAGTTCTGTTGGTTAGTTATACTGCTAGATATAATTTCTGCTACAATTAATGTTCATGAGCACAATTATGTGATTGTGTTTTGTATTATTATCTTTTAATCATTAATTAATACCATGGCGTAGTTGAATATATCATACTACGCGTATCACAATGAGCCAACCATACTGTAACCAATTTGAAAGAAACATGCACTATGGCAAGCAAGAAGACGACTACTAAAAAGTATTATTTATTATTAGTAGTAAAACACATTATGCTACATCCAGACACAAACTATCTACGGTTCTGAAGCAGGTAAATTAATTGACATTGCCATAGCAGTGTCAGTCATGGTGACGACATAAGTTATTTTTGTCAGCAGTTGGTTTAGAATCCATAGCCATAGGTACATTGACTGGCCAGCCGCCTAATGAAAGTTTTCAACTCATTGTCTTTGTTTGTGTTGTAGCTATTATACCTCTTAGCCAAGCAGCTGCAGAGAGGAAGAAAGATCTAGCAGCCATGCTACGAAATTCTGTGAGAAGCATTTTAAGACAATTCAAATGGAATCCATCAGCTGCAGTGGCAATTCAAGCAGAACATCATGAACGTCCTGTTGAGTGTTATCGTCTCATTGTGGTACTGAAAGAGTTGAAAGAATATGGGAAATTGAAATTAGCAACCAGCAAGAAAGAAGAAGAAACCCTTAGTGCCACGTTAGCTGAATTGATACATCGAGAAAATAAGACCATGGGTGAAATCAGGGAGTTAAGAAAAGAGTTTGCCACGGCTGTTCAAAAGAAGGAAGTAGAAGTCAATGAGAAGAAAAGTATTGCCAGAGGACTGGAAAGTGAGCTGGAAATGGTAAACAAAACTAGGTTGGACACCAAATCACGAGTGTTAGCTGATGCATTGAGGCAAACAACAAATGATGCAAAATTGCATCAAGATGCAAAGAAAACACTAGAGGAAACTATCGGCCAGCTGAGAAAAAAGCTTAATGATAATTTAACTGCACATCGTGAATCTGAACTTCAATTGAGAAAAAGAAAATTCAAGGTTGAAAATGAGCTTGAGAACTGGATCAGGGAGTATGACAATGACATGGGAGAACGGCAGGAAGAGATGGAAGAAGTGCAGAAAGTGTATGACACTCAGAAGTCTCAACTTGAAGAGCTGGAAGAGAGGTTTAAAACGTTAGAAGAAGAATACAATCAAGTGATGGAAAATAGAAGAATTGCAAAGGAAAAGCGAGAACAAGCAGAACTGCAGCTGAGAGCAATGGTTAAAGCAGCGACGATGCTCCAGGCACTGTGGAGATCATTCAAGTGCCGAAAGATGCTGAAGCAGAAGCAAAAGAAGGGAAAGAAGGGAAAAAAGAGCGGAAAGAAAGGTGGAAAGAAAGGAGGAAAGAAAAGTGCAAAGAAATGAGATACTGGGATTGGGGACATTGATTCCCTCACTACCGTGTTGCTGTGATTCTTGCTTTTGTAGCAATTACCCTGTACATTTTGTAACATCAATTTCTTGTGAAACTGTACTTACAGTCATTGCAGTTTACTATTGCTGTCTGTTGTGATCTTGTACGCATTCAGTTCTCTGTTGCTTCTTGCTATAAAAATTATCTCTCAGTTTGACGTTAGCAGTACAAGTATTTTTTGTATGACTTTTACTGCCCCTAATCAGAACAACAAAATTATTGACGTAACAGGTTCAAGTCTACGGTATTAATATGTTATATTATCAATAAACTGACTCTTGACAAATAATAAAAAGCTATTGTCTACAACGTGCTCACACTAATGTAGGGCGCGCAAAGAAGGCCTGGGTACGAGGCCGTACTACCTCGAAGTTCTCCGCTCCCGCTGCGCAAGACGATGAAGGACACACCTTAGTCCACTGACTCATTCGATAACTTTCCCTTGATATCATACGGTAGGAGTCCCTTTAGGTCGAAGATGGCTGTTGCGATGCTAGAATATCGTAAGCTTCTCTTGAAGATCAGTAAGGATCTGAGGGACGAAGAATTCCAGGAACTGAAATTGCTTTGTCTTGACTTGGTTCCAGCGGCTAAGGCAGAAGGGCTAACAAGCGGACAGATGCTGTTCGGTGCACTTGAAGAAGCCTCACTCATCACTCCAGGAAATGTGGAGTTGCTGAAAGAATTACTTGAGCCGATCAGAAAAGATTTAGTACCGTTGGTAGATGAGTATGAGAAGAAAATACCCGGTATCACTGCCATTGCGGAGATGAGAACAGATACGCCAGGAGGACACCAAGGACAACTTGTTACTGAAGATGTTCTTTTCAAAATTGGACGTAGTCTTGCTCGTGACTGGAGAAATTTGGCTCGTTGCTTGAAAATGAAAAATGATGACATCCTTGGTTTAGCATCAGATTATAGAGACAGCTTACAAGAGCAGGGAACACAAATGCTTTTCAAATGGTTTAAGGATTTTGGAGATGCAAGAAAGAATGATATATCAGGGACACTGGCAATGCAAGCTGCTGCAGCAAATACGCTAGATGAAGCATTACGAAAAGCTCGTCTCTCCAGTATTGCTGATCAGAATTTTGGCAGAGTCTTTTTGGATGCTAGAAGGAAATAATGTCAAGAAAGCCAGGAATCACAAATCACATATTAACGTAAACACAATCTTTAGCAGTTAATCTACTGTTTGTCGCACTTGAATGTTTTCATTTTTAGCTTCTCTTGTACATGTATAACAATCTGATCAGATACAGAATAGATCAACAAGTCATGCAATTCAACTACTGTAATGGGCAGGAAAACTTTTTAGCCAACTAATTGTGTCGGCCATTTGGAAAAATTTGACGTATCATATGTATTATGGTTACTGCTACATGTTTCGTTGCTTTTCAAATTTAATTAACATTTTACTAATGTTCACCTTTGATCATGAAAGTTGTTCAGTTGATTCTGACACTGAAACGCTTTCTCAAATTCAAATTTATATTGTTAGTTAGACAACACCAAATCAATCTGATGATAACCATTTTTACGTATGTCGTCTCAAAGACAAAAGGAAAGGCATAATGCGGTCTGGAAGTTCGAGGCTACCAAATTATTAGCCTCGTACCCAGGCCCTCTTGCGCTCCGGGCGCGCAAGAGGGCCTGGGTACGAGGCTACCAAATTATACGCACACGCGCACTACTAAAAGTAGACTCGACCCAGTTGACAATCCGGGGAATGACGAGGGCGGGTCGTACATAGTGCGTGCGCGTACAGCCAAACCCTTCCCGCCTACATCCGTCGGTGGGATAGGCGGGAAGGGTCTGGCTACGCGAAATGCGCGTCGGCATTTCTTAGTTTGTAGCACCCTAGCTTCGTCTGCGCCAATCAGTGTTCAGCACAGCATTCGCTTACAATAAATGACATATCCCACTTCCGCTACATATTGACAGGGCAATAACTGCCTGGGGCTACTGGTTTATCAAGATGTGAATTGTTTGTGAACTTAACAATTAGGCTACTGAAACATATCTGTCAGCCAGAACAAACAATACGTGGGTCTACGGATCCGTACGGAAATCATAATGAGTTCTTTCATGCGTGTAGCAAGTGCAGACCTGAGCAAACTATACTGAGAGTCGTCCTTCTGGAAAAATTAACCGTGGTTAGGCGTCCAGCAACAGAATGATACTCGCGCGCGCAGAACGCTGTAAACCAGCTACATGGTAGAAGGTGGATACGGCTTTCCACCTTGCCTCCGAACTTCATGCACAAACCTTGCAAGCCAGTAGTTCATTTCTCTGTTGTTCATAACATGCAGATCATGCACGTACCGCCCGAGCGCTCCGTCTTCAGTTGGCTGCTTGTTTCTCCATTTCTTCCACGCGTTGAACACTCTAACTGCGCACATGCAGTAGCTTTTGTGGTGCTAGGGGGAACACGCGAATCAAGAAACTTCTGAAAACTACTGGATGAAATTGGAAACGAGATTCAGAAGACTGCTGATCAGAAACAACATCAACGTCTAGCAGTTTACTAGCTTCCAAAAAAATCAATAACTAGCAATTCTGCTGTTTCAATGCCCAAATCGATTTCAGAACATTTTGCTGCACGACTGATTTGAACTTACGTGCCTAGAGGATATCACCGCCTCAGCTGGGTGCTGTACAAGCCGGTTATAGACCTTCTGGCAAGTGTATAAACGAATACACCCCGCTGCGCCCAGCTCGTTAGCATCGCCCTCGTGCCAACTCGTGGGCGGAGCGGGTGTATTTCGTTTATACACTCGCCAGCAGTCTATAACCTATACTTATTAATATTGTAATCAGATAAATTATCGTAAATTATTAATTAATTAAACATCAAATTAAACAAAACATTCAAAACAGTCTATCTGCCGTTTCTTTGTAGCAAGCTACGCAAGGAACAATTCAAGTCAACAGACAAACTCGTGTACCTACACTGTAGAAGGTCGAATGCGGTGTTTTAATGTACGGTAAGTGAGCTTTCAAACAAGCATATGTAGTAGAAAGCAGTGTACGAGCAGAGCTGAAGAACTAAAAAGGTAGTGATCCGGGACTCTAGTCACGGAAACGTCTGTAAGTCCCGGAAACTGTGTTTCCTGGATTCATGGATCGGTGCAAAGATCGTGTTGCTCTCGTTACTGGAGCCTCTGTTGGAATAGGAGCGTCTGTAGCAGAAAAGCTAGTGGAATATGGCACGATGGTTGTAGGGTGTGCGAGGAACGTAGCCAAAAGTTGAGGTAGCTAATATTGCATGGATCTTATTTCAATTTCAATTTTTATCACATCTTAAGATTTGCTGTTACCACATACCAGCCAGCCCCTCCCCCTTTTTCCACTTTCCCCAAAGGGGAGGGAGGGGATGACTGCACTACTAAATAACACGTACACTCATGCACACACACACACACACGCGCGCGCAATTAGTTTTTGTTACACATATGCAGCTGCTAAACTGCTTGTTCAGGCATCACTTGCTTTCGTTGATTACTTACTTATTTTATAATTAATTAATTGATTAATTAATTGCAGATCGAGCAATGCAGAGAAGCTGAAGAAATGTGACGGAAAACTAGTTTCAGTGAAGTGTGATCTAAGGAAAGAAGAAGAAATTCTAGCAATGTTTGAGTTGATCAAAAAGGAGTATGGAGGTGTAGATGTTTGTATTAACAATGCAGGATGTACTGTTGGTCCAGACAGTATTTTGAATGGCTCAACTGACAGCTGGAGGACACAGTTTGATGTATGCTTTTATATGACAATGACATTATTGCATGAACAGGATATGTATGAAGGACTGCAGTAAATACATTTATGTCTGTCTGTCTGGTAGGCAACTGTTTTGGCATATGTTCTCTCGAGTCAATGAAGCAAATGCGTGAAAAGAATGCAGATGACGGACAAATTGTCAATGTGTCTAGGTAAAGTCGCATCGATCTCCAGTAATAATTTTTTTAAAGATGATGTGGGTGTTGCATGTTGTATTGCATGGTGTGTAACATGTCAGGACTTCACCTTCCTCCATCATTTCTACTCAAGTACCAAGCATGCTGTGAATTTAATGCAATCACCGAAGCAACAAGACGAGAGCTACGAGAGATAAGAGTTGCTGTGAGTATTTTTACATTGCTATGTAGGGATTGGAATGCTACATTATTCTCTAAACTTAAGTTAGTTGCAAATAGTGGTCTTATTAACAGCATGCTTTATGTGATAGATTTAATTAATGTTAGATTGTGGTACACTGTACGTGGTCTAGTGACACTGCAGATACAATTATCTGATCTATTAAAGTCTATTATACTACTATATTACAGCTAGGTATTGTCATCATATGTGATTATCTAGTGTATTTCACCAAATAGTTAATAGTTTAATATGGAAACATTTTTGACTGTACAATGTACATGGTCTGGACATGTTTTTTGAAATTCTTCTACAAACTAACAGTACATATAGATTAAGTATAACATTGCACTGACAATACAAATTGTGTAGCTGTAACAATGAAGTGCTGAACGCACTCTAGGAATTAATTCTAAAAGGTTGAAGTGATTTGATTAGAGGAGATTGAATTGTGTGGCAAAATTAAGGATGATGTGAAAGAATCTTAGAGCAGTCTAAAAATATCTATAAAGAAATCCGTTTTAACTTTATGATATAAATAAGTTTGTGGCTTGATGTTTTCACTACCTGGTAATTATGTGTTCTAACAATATTGTTGAATTTGTATGTAGATGATGTCTCCTAGACTTGTAAGAACAGAGTTTCAAGGCACAATTAATGCTAGGAGATATAGGTCTAAAGGAGAGCAAATTTTTACTTCCCATGAACAGGTGAAATAATTATTTATAATAATGGTATATTTCTCTCGTATTAGAACATATCTAGCGCAGTTCTCTCTTGGGGCAACAAACAAAACAACGTTAAAATCAACACAAAACACGCTAAGACCTATAGCAACAGAACTGTTACTGTAAACATTCTTCTTTAACGAAGTATATATTGCCTAGCAAAAATGTTTATGTCAGTCACAAATCTTATCCATGTGCATCTCTCTCTCAATAACAGCTAACCCAGACACTTCACTAAACTGTTAACAGAGTCCACACACAGCCCTCTCATGAAGAGAGTCTGTTGTTTTCGTACTTTCACTACACATTCCTCAAACCATTCTGGCATTCTCTCTCTAATTGATTCACTTTGTGCCATTCCCAGTCCTTTGTTTCTTCATGTCAACCAGTGTAATGCCACATAGTACATTTGTTGTAACGTAGCTACAGAAGCAACTGAGTATGTACCTTTGATTTTCTAGCTTTCAAATACCTTGTAATTAACTTTAGTTAATGGTGTATACTAGTGTACCTATAATTAAGCACAGTGATAATACATAATTATTACTGTTGTCAATTATATGTATACACAAACTAAGATTACAGGGTATATGAAAGCTAGAAATCAAAGGTACATACTCAGTTGCTTCTGTAGCTATAGGCAACAAAATTACTATGTGGCATTACGCTGCTTTTCATAATGTAGAGGACTGTTGTGAAGTTATGTACCTCGATCCTTTTGCATGCTTTTTTCCCTTAAGTATTGAATGTAATCACAAACTGAATGACTTTTTAGAGGTTAGGAGGCATTTGTGGTATCTGTTTTGTATATTAATTAAAGCTGCTTGATTGTGATTGGACAGGTACTTGAAGCTGATGATATAGCTTCACTAGTCATAGCAATTCTTCAGACTCCTCTTCATGTTACCATACAGGTAAAAGATTAAGCAGCCTATACATACCATACAATCATTGCTGTCACAACTGATCTATATGCTCACTATTATAGATTCATGACATCCTTGTACAGCCAACAACATTAGTATTTTAAACATCTTGGATGGCAATGTGGTACAGCAACTTTATGTTTGTGGAACAGTTACCTCTGCTTGTTAACAGAATGATAGCTTAATTACTCATTAAAGAACGTTGAATATCTTTTGGTGTGATAAGTAATAGAGTTTAATGGCATAGCAAAATTAATGAATCTTGATAAGAAATTGCTTACCTAGCTGTTGTACGGGTTGGGTTTTTTAATACTAAAGCATCATGAGACAACAAGCTTTCTGTGATGGTGTACTGACTATTGTTATAAAGGTTGACTGCCCTTTTCCTTGAACAACATGCATTTCTGTTAGCCCGGCCACCCTATGTAAAATCTTCATGCGACGGCATGACTTTCTCATGAAAATCTCATGAGACACCTGCTTACTTATGAAAACAAGTGGATTTTCATGAGGAGATGGATGAATGTCACGACTCTCATGAGACTCTCATGAGTCTACAGCTGGACGTAGAGATTCTCATGAGATGCTCGTGAGGATCTCATTCTCATGAGACTTCATGAATATCATAAGACTTCATGAGATACTCATGAGTTTTCACGAGATCACTCTAGACTTCTGAAGTACTATGTTATTTATAACTGTAATCCTAGACGTTTGCTGTTGCTGCTAATTGTGGTAAGTTTTAGGCGTTGTGTCTGCATGTTAGATGTTGCAGGTACTGTGAACAGTCTTTTCTGGGTAAATAAATCGATCACTTCATTTTAATATTGCAGTCAGAGTAGCGCTTTATGGCTGCATGGCACTTTCTGAATCTTGTTGATCAATGTGCTTGGGGAGCCGGTTACTCTGCAGCAAGTTGATAATGCCCTAGCTATCTTAATTAATTGTCTCAGAGGTTGTTGTCAAATCTATAAGACACAACAAAGTTCAAGATCTCTCGACTGGAATGCTGGGTGAGATATGTTACGATATGTTCAGAATGAGCCACTTTTGCATCTGTGAAGTGGAGAGGTTACACTACAGAAGACTAGACTACGTAGCTCTATGGACATAGTGATGAAGCCTGTGGATTGGGGTGCACGTGTGGACAGTTAAAAGTGTATTTAATTAATGTTTAGGTGTTTACCTTAATCCATGCAGAGTTGTACTGCACAACCAGCATATACAGTGATTAGTATCTCTAGAAAATATGATCCTAAAAACAAGAGAAAATACAAGGAATGAATCTGAAGAGTGACGAGCCTCCTTTCTTTCTCTTGTATTTGCTTGCACTGCATGGTGGTGCCAGAAAATTGACAAAATGGGAACAAGCTACAGCATGACTATTTATCCCACTAGAGCTCATCTAGATATTATTAACGAATTTTCTTTCACATCATGTAACTGTACATGACGCAGTTCGCACTGGGAGCAACAAACAAACAGCCCGTAACGTACATATCTTATTAGTTACGGGGGCTACATGTACTACAGCAAGTTGAGTAGTGACTTCAGAGTCACGCGATCGTTTCCTCAGAAGTCCCGGAGGCTGTAATTTGGTCATGGATAGGTGGAGAGGTCGTGTTGCTCTTGTTACTGGAGCCTCTGTTGGAATAGGAGCGTCTGTAGTAGAGAAATTGGTGGAACACGGCATGACGGTTGTAGGCTGTGCAAGAAACGTAGCCAAGATTGAGGTACAGTACAGGCTAGTTGCACTACACAACACGTAGGGTACGGGAGCCTAATTGGGAACGCCTACTTTCATTTCCGCCTTCTCCAGCAGGTTTCGCTTGAAAGCCGTACAGCTGTGCACTGAGTAGCGCATGAACTTGAAGCTTAGTTTTTAGGATAAACAAGAACTGAAAACTGCAGACTAGAAAATTTCCATTGTCTAGGTAGAGCTTCTACAAGTACGCGCGTTGAGATATTGATATCTGCGCAAAGTGCCCTAATTGGGAACGGCAGAGTTCTTGACGATCGTGCAGCGGTGGAGTAAGCCAGCGCTACAACATTGCAGAGCATCAATTCTGTATTGTACTGATTGATCGTTAGCTCTCTTTGTCTTTGTACTGTGAGCGTAGGCTCCAATTTCCTCTAGGGGCTGGATTGGCATGTGATAGAGAGAGAAAGGGAGAATCAAGACTCTGAAGGGCCTAACATGATGGTATTTGTATTGATATTCAAGTACAAGTTGCGAAACGTCGCAAACGGACTAGTTGGAAGGAACTGTGGCTATGAATTGTTGAAGGTATTCCCACATGCTCCTGGAATTCACCTAGACACTGGCGTGAACAAAAACTAACAGCTTTACTATCATCCAACATTGCAGTAACAAAACTCGCTACACTACTATTATCATGTGGAACCGCTGCTACAACATGCTGTCTTGTAATCTACTTGTTAAATTCAATGACTACATTCTGGACACATCCATAACTGTTCAAGGTCTGGGTACGTTGACAAGTTTGCACAATGGTAATGGTACCACCTCCAGCACTTGTCGCAGCCAATCCAATTTTTCTGCTCCTGTTTGGTGTCCTTGTCATAGTGTGCATCACAGCCTTGACATGTGCTCTCAGACTGATCAATGTGAGGACTTTTTGCTACTGTTTTCTTTACTTGCTGTTTAGACTTAGACTTAGCCTTTGACTTTTGCATTTCTCGCTGCTTTAGTCTTTCAATAGCTGCTTCGCTTGTTAGCGCTTCACCATAGTAGCCTGGTTGTAATCTACCTCCTTTCACATTTAATAGCTTTTGTCTCTTGAATTGTTTGGAAGTGTTTCTTAAAAATTCCTGTGACACGTTCTGTTACAGGAGTAGCTGACAAGGGTTGTTCTATAGATGTAGCTGAATAGGCTTCCGATGGCTTTAGCTTATCTTCTCTAATTATGCTTCTGTTAAGGGGGTGGATGCCAGTGGCACGAAATCCACTTACTAAGTGCTCAGGAAAAAAGCTCTCTTTCCACAGCTGACTCAACAAGGATGGAAAACTACGTTTAGAGACCACAGTCTCAAACTTTTCACTTTTGAATTCTTTCAAAAGTCGTGCCCACACATGCTTTACAGATTTGAAAACAGAGACATCTAGTGGTTCAAGGATGTGTGTTGTATGGGGTGGTAGACAAATGATGATAGTATTCTGTTTTGCAGCTTCTGTTACTAGCTCTAACGTGACATGAGAGCCATGGCCATCAAGAAGTAAAACAACAGGAGCTGTCAGTCGAAGAAACTTTGTTGCTGGTAAAAACATCTGAATGAACCATTCAGAGAACTGAGCGCTTTCCATCCATCCTGAGTTGCTGACACTGAACATGCAACCGTGGGGACCACCTTCCATCCAGCTAGGATTTGTAGTCTTGGCCTTATAGACAACATATGGCAAGACGCGTTCTCCTATCGCACATCCACAAGCAAGAACTGTGATGTTATCACGGCCAGAACCCGTGCCAATCTCATAGACATCTTTTTGGCCTTTTTGTACTATTACTTTTTTTGATGTAACAGATGTACATAGTCCAGTCTCATCACAGTTCCACAGACGTCTCCCCAATTCACTGTATGGTAGAGTCAGGAGACCCTCCTCTTGCAAGATCTTCTCTAGATTGGAAAAGAATTTATCCACTACTTCAGTCGATCCTGCTTTTGCACGCTGGATGGTCAAGTGCTCTGGTTTTCGCTCACTCAAACTTGGCCATCTTGTGAAAAAATTCTTCCACCATTTCTTGCCTGGGAAGCCACTAGGAAATGGATTCTGCATGCCAGAGTCATCGAAGTATTTTTTGATGACACTGCCAACCATGTCACGAGTTGGTGGATGGCCAAAACTTCCAAGGCTTGTAATGCATCGAGCAATAACCTTCTCTTCTAGAGGAGTGAGGGCAGTAGGACGTCCGACGCTGGTGTACTTGACTCTCTGGTGTTTGTGTTTGAATAGGGTGGTGGCGGCACAACCAGCTCTTGCTGATGCTTGTCGGTATGACAATCCCTGCACTTCTACATACTCTATTGCTTGCTTTATCGTGTCTGGCGCATACGCTCTAACAGAATTGCGCTCTCCAGCCATTCGAACTGCTAATGACTAGCCAACGTATAGCAAACTCCACCTACAGGGCGTGCTTTCGCTGTCCTTGTGGGAACTCTAGTAAATAGGTTTGCAGGTTGCGATATTTGACTACTCAATGTAGAGGAACGTTTGCCGCTACTTCAAAACAAGACGAAAGACCTCTTGCACACTTGCCTTAGACCGTCTAGGGTCCTATGCGCTTGGAGTATAGATCTATTGGTAGGAGGTGCAACTAATAGATAAGTTACGCTACTGTATGAGCTGTAGTCATAAATTATTGTATGTATGGACGTTTGCAAAGCTGAACTACACGTCGGACAATCATTTACAAAAGAGGATGCCATTCTAGGACGGAATTGACCACATTCACTCACATGGATATGCCGTTTCTGTAAGAAATTGCAATTGATTTGCCACAATTATGTAAAAGTAAGACCCTTTCCTGCGACCCTTTCACGTCAAGCCCAATTGGTGACAGTCATTTCTCTTCCTTTCACACAGCAGACCTACTTTAGGCATGCGCTAGATAAGATCGTAGTAGGGAAGACCAAAAGTTTCCAATGCCTGGAAAAATTCTGATGACACAGAAGATATTAGACTACTGGATCACAGTCTTATAATTCTCTTGGAAGGCTTAGTTAACGAGAAACGAACTGTTCCCAATTAGGACACGCCTCGTAGATATCAGTAATGTGAACCTCCCACTCGTTAGCAGCTCTTGTGTCAACACGGTAGATCGCTAGCGTGCCAGCTGCCTAGAGGGTGTAGAGTGAACATCAAGCTTCAACGCTATGGTTCGTTAGGTGCAGTGAGATTCGTTTTTCAGTAAAGAACTTGAGACACAGGCGGAAGTACGTGTAGGCGTTCCCAATTAGGCGTCCTTACCCTATACCTAGCTTTTTCTGTTGTCACTTGTATTAACCAGTAATTTGGCACCTATTTCACATCTCACTGCAGAAGCGCCTGTAATTAGCAATGATCTTTCTATACTTTGCACTTATTTATTGAAGATTTGTTATGTCTACTATTGACTTACTTCTTGAAATTTTGTGGTACAGTTTGACAGATGTTTACGACAATTAGATTGGAACTTGTTGTAAATAATAGTTATCAAACCGATCAAATTCTATCAGCTAAACTGTTTGTTAGGCACTAGTTGCTTTTGATACCAATTTTTTTAAATTAATTAATTAATGTATAGGCTAATGCAGAGAAGCTGAAGAAGTGTGCTGGAAAACTTGTTCCAGTGAAGTGTGATCTAAGGAGAGAGGAAGAAATTCTAGCAATGTTTGAGTTGATCAAGAAGGAGTATGGAGGTGTAGATGTTTGTATTAACAATGCAGGATGTGCTGTTAGTCCAGACAGTATTTTGAGTGGCTCAACTGACAGTTGGAGGACTCAGCTTGAAGTATATTACAGAGACAGGGAAAATACTTTGAGAGACTCCGTAAATGCATTTAATTGTTTCTACCCTAGGTAAATGTTTTGGCTTTGTGCATATGTTCTCGTGAGTCAGTGAAGCAAATGAGAGAAAAGAATGCAGATGATGGACAAATTGTCAATTTGTCTAGGTAATGTAGTTTTGTGTCCAGTCGCCATGCATGGTGTGTTGTATTGATGTGTTGTATTGATGTGCAGCATGTCAGGGCATCGCATACCTCCATTTAAGGGAGGTACAACTCATTTCTACTCAAGTACCAAGTTTGCCGTGAATGCAATTACTGAGGCCACAAGACGAGAGCTGCGCGAGTTGAAGACACATATAAGAGTTGCTGTCAGTATCTTTACATTGATTGTTGTGTTTCTGTCTGATGGGTTATGTATTCCAATAATAGTGTGTTGCATTTTGACTGTAGATGATATGTCCTGGACTTGTGAGAACAGAATTTCAAGGCAGATTGCTGGGAGATATGGCTAAGGGTGAGGAGCTTTATGCTTCCCAAGAACAGGTCAAATATGTTGCTTCTTGTATCTGTTGTTGTTTCAGAAACGTGTGCACCATGTTTAATTAATTGTGTAGGTTAGACTAACTAGAATTTTAGCTAAAATGGCAAGGCATTAAAACAGAGTAGGCAGTTATTTGTATCAAAGACTGTTAGAGGTAAAGGGTGTAGTGACATACCAATTAGAGCTACGTGTAGCTAGCTTTGTGACAAATGTGCCCATGTTGCACTTGTGCTTTTGTGCATCTGTTTCTTGGGAAATAATTTGTGAGCGCATACATTTCACATGGGGTGTGGTAAGCCATGAAAATAGGAGGGCTTTCTAAAGGCTACCAATTGTTTTCCTTGTTTAGAAGACAGTTTAATTTGAAGCAATAGCAAGTAATTAATTATCACATTGAAATTAGTTAAAGTTGCTTGATTGTGATTTGACAGATACTTGAAGCTGATGACATTGCTTCACTTGTCGTAACAATTCTGCAGACTCCTCCTCATGTGCAGGTGAAAAGAAGCATACATTTAATGATTGCTCTCACAACTTATCTTATGCTGATTATTGTAGATTCATGACATACTTGTACGGCCAACAGCACAAGTATATTAAACATTTTGGATGGCAATTTGGCACATCGTCTTTAAAATTGGTGCATGCTGTAGCTAATTTATACATTATCTTTTGTGACTTGATGGAGAACAGTAATTCAGTTTTCTATTTTCTATGTATGTCACAAAATAGATTATGTGTGGTGGCTACTAAACATATGCAGGTGGTATGAATGAATGTTTATGTATGCACTTGATAGTAATCAATTTATGATTGTAAAGTGCACTGCTAGTAATAATCGGTTCAGTGCTTTCCTGGTGGCCATTGATATCCACTAGGCATGCTGTCCTGATGTTTGCGGTCACCGTAATGCCTGCAATCTATATCGAATTGACTAGTCATTGATTGCCGTGTGGACTACACAGAAACATGTACCCTGCTGGGCTCACCTGCTGGGTTGATGGGCTCCCAGATGGGGATAAAGACCCCACTTGCCCATCATGGAGGGGCATAGACACATTGGTACTGACTGTAGCTAGATGACTTATTTAATTTTGGTTGTTCGTGTGTAATTTATTTTGATGGTGAGTATATTTTTGACTTGTTGCTGTAAATCTTGGTGACTTATCTATTTATTTATGTATTGCAGCCAAATGAAATGTAAGACTGCAGTTGCAGTTGACACGAGACATCTTAGTTTGTGTCAATGAGCTAAACTATTTTTCTGATTCCAAGGCACAAGAAATTTTGATCATGAAACACAATTTAATCAATATGTCTGCTTAACACTTATATTGTTTAAACTCAGTTGGAAGTTCCTTGTGTTATGCGATAGTACTTTGTGTTCAATACAAAATATAAAGAAATGGAACAGATCAAATCTTATGCTCGACTGAGACAATAATAGCATACTCTTCTTGCTTCAATCGTATTGCTGCCTACCAGGCTGAAACTTGTGAGTTGTAGTAAACTAATAGAATAGGCAGGATGGCTTTCATAACTATTTCAACGATAAGCATAATAATACTTTATTATTGACATTGATAGTAAAAATTGTACTGTGCTGACAGGCTTCCAAAGAATAGCATATAAAGTTTTAATTAGTCTTGATCGCCTACAACTGTAGCATAGATTTGAACCACAGTGTACGCTACTGATAGAAATGTGAATATAGCTGCTATGAAGAGTGCTAGCTTCTTTCGATCAATTGGAATCCATTCAGGAACTGCATTGACTGGTGGTTCTAGGTACTCGATATCCTCATTTAGAAATGGTAGTTCTTTTTCAATCGGGCAGGAAGTCAAGGAATAGTCTTCATTAATGTTTAGTAGACTGTTTTCTGATGTAATTTCTGTTTCTGATGCAGACACTGTAGTGTACTCTTTTGCCTGTAACAATGGTAAGCTAGCACTGAGTGAAAGCAGTGGTTTGGTGTCAGATTGACTAGGCTCGGCATTTTCTTGCTGCAGAGGTTTTACTTCTTTGGGTTTTTCTTTCAGCCTGCAGAATAATCTTAAGCTGTGGAACAAGTAGCTGTTAGCACCAGTAGAATGCTTACCCATCAAGGAATGCATATCGTTTGTGTGATGAGTAATAAAGTATGGCTGGTACAGTGAAGTTGACAAATCCTGATATGACATTCCCTGCCCAACTGCAAATTGTGTTCTAGAAACATTTATAAAGTATAGTTAGAAAGTAAAGCATATAACATGAAATGTCAGTAACAGAGAGTTAATACCAGAGCATCATACTCATAACAGAATGCTGTGACTATCCATGGCAGCACCACACCCAGAAAGAAAGCCATCTTTCGTCCACATACATTACCTGCTTGCAGGTTGTATCGAACCATAATGGATAAGACAGGAATGCCAGGTATAAGGGTTGTGAGATCCCATAGATAAGCAGAATATTGAGTCCACTGAAACAGAATAGTTTGTTTTTGTTTGTTTGTATGGAAGAGTGAAGAGATAGTGCATGCTTCTTACCCAAGGCATTTGTGGTGCAAGAAGGAAGTTCAGAATGTCATCTGATCCTTCAATGGCTGCAATGCAAAGCAGCAATTACTAACTATAGGTTTGTACAATTGTGGCAGCAATTAGATCATACCAGTTCCATTCTGTGCATTGAACAGATGAAATCCCCACGAACCTGTTATGCCAACTGATACTTTCATTATTAAGGCAGCGATTGCTGGATACCAAATTGCTTTGTTGACGTTAACCTGTTCTCATTAAATAGTAAATATGTAGAGGTGTTTATATTAACTAATGTGGTCAAATTGTAGCTTACCCCTTGCTTCTTCTCATTTACCCAAGATGGTATAGTGACAATATATGCATATGCCAGGACTGATAAACCTAAAACTTGGGGCTTTCCACAAGAAAGAAATACAATAAATACAATATTGTTTTCTATTTATATAATAAACGGTTTGTCTGCTGTTTGTGAAACCTAAATGTCATTGTCTGCATGCTTGTGCTTGTTTCTCTGCTTTTTTGTTTATTTGCTAGTTTTCTGTTAGTCTTAACTTAAAGTGCTTGTTTGTTTGTTTGTTTGTTTGACTGTCTGTGTTTGTATCGACTGTGTTACTTGGCCTCTCAAATCAAAAAGTGGTGTTTGGTCAAATCCGCTGGCGGTTTGACCATTCTGATGCCATTTTGTTCCAGGGATGGCATTTAGTATGAACTGAACTATGAATTCACAAGTGAAGACTAGGAGACCAATAAGTGAAAACCACTGGAACCACATGTTGGCATCCTAGTACATAATGGTATATTAGAAATAGACAATTATATTGCACCTCTACTGACCAGATTAATGTAGCCAAGTGGAATGCACATGATCATAGTGATAATAAATCCCAGTGAAATAACTTGATCATCTGAAGTCAAAGAAAATGTGGTTTATGTTCGTTCTATTTGTTATTAATTTTAAATACAGCCATAACTAATAATTATTAGACTAGCAGTAGTTAAATATGTGTATACTGTAGGAACAAAGTAGTTGTTGAGGCTGGCCTACATTGGTTTGAGTTTATCAATTGAACGTTTTCTTATTGTGATGAACAACTGTATGTTGTCAGTGTATCTGTTTGTGTCTTTTTTTAAGTTTAGAAGTGGAAGCACATGCACAATTACTATAGTTATTAAACTCTACATGAATAAATTTAGCTTCTACTTTATGTTTTACCTGGCACTATAACGTAGTTTATGTTAACAGAGATAGATTGGATGATTATTCTTACGTGAGAAAATGTTGCCTTGCACAAAGCACTCTTCTACGTTTGTAACATTTTTTATCATAAAGTCTTCACATCCATTCGCTATTGTAAATGTTTTGTAGTCAAGCGCATAGCCGTGATGGGACATCTTGTAAATGAATATGTCGACTGTCTGCATAGGGGACATTTACATGTAGCAACTTTCTATTGTTGTCTAATATGTGAATTGCTGTTCTTGCCTGTGCGGATACAATCATTGCTGCAATGTTGAGAGCTTGCAATGAGATGTTGTACGCAATTTGGAATATACAGTATGCCGTCTTTCCATAATAATGTCTCACTGTTGTTGCAAATTCGTATCTAGGCTCTGCGTTGAAGTTTCTATTTCCAGGAATGCGCTGCATTGCCTCACACAGCTATCATAGTGCAAACAAAGTGGCACTAATATTAGTTTATGTCAAAAAAAATGAAGGATGCCGTACAGAACCAACCATTGTGCCAGCAAGCGTGGAAAGGAAGAAAAGGAGAACGAGAGTGATAGTAGGGGTGAGCCATCCTGCAGCTTGATTCATCAACGGCAACAACACCATCGCTGGTCCCATCGAGTTATTGAGTTGTAGACAAAATGAGCCCGCAAATGTGATTGTCTTGCCTCCAAATGATTCTTTGGCATTCTACACACAGACACGAATTTGTGCATAGATAGACTATGCATATTGCATGCTTACTAGTTGCTTATGTAAACACGATCGCTGTGCAACTAAAGTGTACCATGCAGCTACGACGCTCTGTACACCAGGTACTCATGTCTACCTTTGTATCAGCAGCTGCAGGTGAGTCTCCTCCCACTGGGCTGGCCTTCGATGAATCGGAGCTCATCCTGATTGTTGATCGGTGCACAAAATTGCAAGTTTTGCTAACTCAGCAAGTTTAGTCTTATCAACATTGTAGGCGTTGAGTAGCAAATTTTGTATAATTAATTGAGTTAACCTGTATTATTAGCCTAATAACGCACGTTAGAGTCAAACTCATCGGTTGCCTTGCAACTGATATAACCCGGATAAGCAGCACTATGGACCGTTTGTAAGACTGTACGAATGGATAGAAATGATGCGATCACATCAAGGTATGACACATCGATGCATTCTTAATTAAACGTAAAGATTGCGACTTGTCCATGCAGGGCCTTCTCATTTCGAGCTCAGCACAGAGGAGAGAAAGAGTACAAGAAAGAAGTAGAACAACTGAAGGCTGCGGTCAGATGACATTACAATACAACCACTACATAATTAGACACCACATGCCCACATTTTCAGCTGACCTGTGATAGTAGAACGTAGGAAGACTTGCTGCTGTAATTTGCTGAAGAGCAATACAGAAACCTTATTCAAACTCCGCAGTAACGAAATAAAGGGTGGCACACAATATGACGTCATGATGTGGTTTTAGTTGCTTTTTGAATTTTTGATATGTAACGTTTGATTTTAAATTTTTATTTACTAAACAGTTTGTTGATTTTACAGCTGCAAGCATACAGTGGATGATTTGTGATGAAATAAATCATTTTTGTAGCTAAGTTGATTGCTACCTATCACACACACACACACACACACACACACACACACACACACACACACACACACACACACACACACACACACACACACACACAAGCAAGCAAGCAAGTCTAATTACAGTTGCTGTTGTAAACAGGCTTTATCCAGAAGAAGAGTGCTATTTGAAGAGCCAGATCAACACTTTGAAACACAGCAAATTAAGAAAGACGTGTCTAGCAAGAGAACAAGAAAACTACAAGCATCACAAGAAATTCGGGTATCCCAACATAATGTTAATTAACTTAACAGTTTCCACAAATTTTAAAGCAAGCGCTACTAATGCATTAAAGTATTGGTATGGTTTATTTGGTAGTTGAGTTTGGATGACAGTTTTGTTTTGCTACTTTTCTAATGTAGTGCAATGTGCATACTGACTGACTTCTAACGAATTACTGCAATTTAATGTATGAAAATACATACCGCAGGCCTGGACAATAGCATTTGGCAAAATGGTCCAAATTGTCTCTTTAATTTTGGTGAAAATAAATTTTGGTAATATACGGGTCTTGTTGACTTGATATGTCACCACATGTACATGGTGTCTTTCTTTCTTTCATGCTGTCAGTGGTTTTCTACAATAAATTTTATGTGTATGTGTACATAAGTTTTGCCTCCCTGTATGCAAGCACGTTATCTGAACCAGGTGTGCTTGTGTTACAGGTAGTAAAACTGATTTCATTATACTTCAAGTAAATCATTCTTATTTGATGCCACATTTACTTGAGGTGAAACCCTTGCATTTTATTCAATGATTGCTTAATAAATGAGGTAATTGATGCTTAGAAATTATACTGCATTTTATCCTGCAGTTTATTTCAGGGAGATCCCTGTTGTTGTTTAAGTGTTACATTCCAATCACAGCTAAACAATTCCTGAACGCAAATTAAACAGCTCGTGTGAAAGTTGGGAGTTGCCTAGGAAAAATCCTGTGCTAGCTGTAGACCTGCCATTTTGAGGAAGGTATTGGACACACATAAAGACAGATACATGCAACCACTAAGTGTGAGCACTGAGGGCGCTTTCCACTAGTGCCTAAACCGGTTTAACAAGTGGTTTAAGCTAAACTGGTTTAAGAATTGACCTGTTTCCACCTGCACTAAACCAGTTATATGTTAAACCTAAACCAATTTCTTAAACCTACTTCGAGGTAGGTTTAGCAAAGTGGTTTAGGTTTAACTGTCACGTGACAGTAGCGCGCTTGTTTAGATGGCTTCTGACAACGCTGTTTTGATGATATTGACTATTTTGTCGGGATAGGATTGCCCTAGAAGATGTAAGGGTCTTTAGCTAGGGGAAAGAAATCAGCAGCTACGGAGAGAGAGGAGACAGTGTCCTTGGTCATCCTCATGCAAATTTCTACTAGCCGATGCTGAATCAGTAACAACCAACTGTTGCCCTGACTCGGTGACAGACCAGCCCAATACTTCAAATTAATGCGTTCTTAGACGGTTTGTTTAGCACATCCTGGATGTGCAAGTTCCTAATGGAAACAGTCGCTTTCTTGAACTGGTTTACTTTTAAACTCATTTAAGCTAAACTAGTTTAAGGTGCAACTAGTGGAAACACGGCCTGAGTGGGAGTCTATGAAACTGACAATGTTGACAAATTTTAATTTTGATGATTCACTCGATATTGTCACAATCACCAAATTGTCAATTTAAAACCATCACCAAAATTTCTCGGTCTATATGGTAAGTTAAGTTAACGTGAAATGAAAAATTACCTAAGATACATCTATGAATTCGTTGTATGTGTTTGTGTATTAGATGCTTATTGTTGTTTGCTGCTTTTCTTGCAAGGCAATGCCAAGACCGAAAGATACTCAGGTGGTTCTTGCAGGATCTTCTGCTCTGAAGCCTATAGCAGAGGATCCACTGACAGCAACTAATCGGCCTGCAGTTTCAAGAAAAGGTAGAAAAGAAACAGAGAGTACTGCTGATGGAAACAGCAGCAAACAGGATAGAAGGGGCTTGGAAAGAGGGAAAGGACTTGCACTTATTAGCTCATTAAACACTGTAGGACCTGTTCCAGTTGCTGAAAGGATGCCACCGATGAATAAAAGATATAAACATGTTGCCAAGGCTGAATGTGACAAGCAATCTAATCATTCATTTGCGAGTACAGATAAGGTGAGTGCATAATCTATTGCAAAAGAAACAAATGAATTATTGTCAGTTGGTAGATGAAACAATCAATTAGTGTTTGCATTGTTGTTGTTTGTGCTTGTAATTTTGCTCATATTATTATTGTTGTTGTTGTTGTTATTGTGTGTGTGGTGTGTGTGTGTGTGTGTGTGTGTGTGTGTGTGTGTGTGTGTGTGTGTGTGTTGATACTTATTCTTGTTGTTTCACTAGCTGGCTTCAAATGAATCTAACCCTCCACCTTCATTGCTGCACATAAAAAAAGTCAGGAGTCTACCACAAATATTTTGTTGTGGTGACATGAAGACTTTAGCTGAAGAGAAATGCAAGCCTGGGGAGGTACACAATCCTGAAGAGGCACACAAGCTAGAAGAAGAAGGCATGATTGATCAGGCACACAAGCCTGAGGAGGCACACAAGCCTGAGGAGGACAGCATGCTTGAGGAGGCACGCAAGCTTGAGGAGTCAGTCAAGCCTGAGAAAGAAGGCAAGCCTGATAAGGCACATAAGCCTGATGAGGCACACAAGCCTGATGAGGCACACAAGCCTGAAGAGGCACACATGCCTGCAGAGACACATAAGCCTGACAAAGAAGGCATGCCTGAGGAGGAAGGCAAGCGTGAAGAGTCATCATACAAGCCTGATGACGATGGCAAGCTGGAGGAGGCACCCAGTTCAGACAGTAATGATACACATATAAGAGCAAGCACAGCATTTTCTGTCGTAAGACCATGCTCTACTCAATCGGAGTATGAAGCTCTTATGGGAAAACTAAAACAGCCAGTGACAACAGCAGACATCATACAAGTGCAGGGCAAGACAAAGATGTTGAGTAAACAAGCCAAGCCTCATTACAAGCAACTTGAAAGTGAGCAAGAAACAAGAGTTTCACAGGTACTGTACAGATGTAATCCTGAATAAAGTAAAGAAATACACTCCAGGGCACTTTAACTTGATGTTAAACTCTCAAACATCAGCATCTAAATTTGCATGGATTATTTGTTTAAGTTCTTCTCAAGTAGACGTTACTGAATTTGAATATTTGGTCTTTGCTAGGAAATGGACAGTGTTGGTTTGTGTGTTTTTATGGCGTATTTTGATTGTCTAGCCTGAAAGTTTCTAACAATCAGTTTCTAAGAATTGCTTGGTTTACAGTGATTTGTTTCTTGATTGAATTGTCAAAATTGCTGCATTTTTGTCAATAGTGACACAAAGTTGTCTCAACAGCTGCTTACAGCATTGAGTCAAATATCTGACTTGTTACAATATAAAAGTATCTTTTTGATGTTTATTGGTCTGTATACACAGAGCATAAACTTTAATTAAAAACGCTGGATGTATAGTTAAAATGACAATTATTGTAGTTGTAGACTTATCTACATGAACCACACTTTATGATTTTGGTACAATGTTTTAAATATAAATGCTTACTTGTATTCTTTGTCTGTCTGTTTGTTTGTCTGCATAGTAGAGTATTGATCTGTGTAGATAGATATTTCACTATTCTTCTTGTTGAGGTGGGAAGAAAGCTAGACTAGTAAAGCAGTATAAGGCTTGTGTTTACGATTTTGAACATTTTACTTGCTTTTAGCGCCCTCCAAGGATTGATCATAGCAGTATGCATGATTTTTGCAACCACTTCACGTCACAACAGCCACCTGGCTTTGAACAATTGACCACAAAATCAGGAACTGAAACACCAAAGGTAAGCTCAAGTAAGAGCACATAAAACACGTTTTATTGTGTTCTTAGTTTGCCATATAGAAACCAATTAACGTAAGAAAGTGATGGAACGATGTTTCTAACAGAGTCAAACAAATAGGATTGTGTTCAAAGAAGGAACAGACAAAACAGAATCATTTTTAAAATTACAGATTGAGGATGCTAATGAAAAGGAACACACACCAATAAAAGAAATGGACTCTTTGGATTTGGCTGCTAGAACTAGCAACCGAATACAATATGTTGAGAAACGGCTGGAAAGTGAATTGCAGTCTGATAAGTCTATATTGAAGGAAACAGATACACTCAGAGTTAAATTAAAGAAAGGAGAAGACAAACCAAAAGGAAAGACTGCTGTTGATAGGAAGGAGTGGGTTGAACATTTAGCTACTCTTGTAGGTCAAATGGTATGGTGTTATCTATTGCATGCTTCTCAGTATGAGTTTATATCAATTTTATATCTAGCTTGGTAGTGAAAGCTTGTTTGTGACGGGGAGTCAAGAGGTGGTTACTGATACATCAAGGTGCTTTGCTTCTATTGATTATTTATTGCTGTGTTTTACTGTTTTGTTTTATGTATTTTTGAAGTCTTCTACATTTATGTTTTCTTGTAGTAATTATAGAAATTTTTTTGCAGACTTTGTTGGCATCCTGCACCTCCCAAGCTAAATTACCATCCTGATGTCATTCAGTCTCATCTTTTTCCTGAATACCAAGGTGCCTCTCTTCCAACTGACACAAAACCATTTGATGGTGGAGTTGATTCTGATGATGATCTTGATGGGGAAATGACGGAAGAGAACATCGATGGGAAACAGTCAGCAGGCCAGCTTGAAATGTTGTCTAGAAAATGTACATCAGCTGTGGATTTTACTGCAATAAGTCGATTACGAGCCGATCCATTTATCTCAATGCCTCTTGATCATGGCCCTATGCTGCCTGCTGCTGTTGGTTCTGAAGAGTCGGTTGTATCTTGTCTAGTTGATGGGGGAAATGAGAGTATTGCTCTCAGTGAACTATCACAAGATATTCAAAGCACTCAATGGGAAGGATTGGCTGAGGTGGTGTCTGAAGTTGGAAGTGATGACGATCTCCTAGATGATAGGCAGTCTTGTGGTGATGGAGAAAACTCACAAGGTGAAGTAAACTTTGTAGAAGATAGCAAGGATCAGAGTGAAGAAATTCAACACGGGCCAAGCTCAACAAGTATGAGGAAATATCATTCTTCTAGTGCACAGACAGAAAGGAGTTCGTTCTCTAGTGGTAAGACGTCTTAGTATGTTGGATTTCTCTCTTTGGCTGCTCAATTGCTCTGTATTTGTCTGCTTGTCATACCTTAGTCAAGGCAGGTAGCTGAAGCCCAACAATACTCTAAGTGTACTGATTGCACTTACAACTCACAAATCTGAATATACAAAAATATGATTCAAGGCAGAAAATCAATTGACAGTAACATGTTGAAAGATGCACTTGGCTACAAGAGCAGCAAGATAAACCTATGCTATCTTTCAAAAGCTGAAGCTTTCAGAGAGATGAAAAACACACAAATATGATCGCAACAAGGATAATCACATTTGTAGAGATGCCATGAAACTAGCAACAACAAAGAGTAATGCAGCTAAATTGGCTTCTGTAAACAACTGATGCAAGCAACAAATTGCTAGCTGCCAATGCTAAACACTACTAGACATACTTGACTACTAGACAGTGATTCCATGTTTGTCAGTGCTCATCTAGATAGATCCCGTTCTTTGTCCGTGCTGATTAGACTGTTTAGTATCCCGTTGAAGACAAATGAAACTGTAACCAAATGTCCCATTCTGAGAAATTAGCAGCTTTCCCGTTTAGAGACATATATCCGGGCAGCAGAAACTTGGAAGTCACATGCAGTTAGTTCTACTTTACTGATGCATATAATAGACTCTCTGTATATGATAATGTGCAAGTCACGTTTGCCATTTCGACAGTCCCGTTGGACATCGTCACTTTGAAGACGTTGCTGCCATTGTGGGGAACAGGTGTATGGAACCTGGCATCTATTCAATGTGCATACATGGGCAAACGAATGTAGGCATATTTTCAAGGACCTGGATATACTAAAAAATATCTTGCCTTTTTGACATCGTAGGCAATAAACAACATGCTCCTTATGTACCATCCAAGGTCTTGAATGAGCATTTAAAATTTGGTGGAGATGCACCGTTCCAGAGATATTTGCACACGAGTGGAGGCGGATTGGATCCCCAATCATGCCGGATCCCCAATCACGTTGGATCCCCAATTGTGTAGTCTTGAAAAGTCCGAAAAACGACGGCAGCTTCATGCACTTTTGAGCTTCGTCATTTGGACGTGCTCGAGCACATTTTGGTGGTGATGTGACAAGCCTTGTTTGGAGATATGCTCTTACATACGAATACACAGACACACAGACAGACAAGCAGACAGACTGACAGCTCTCTTTTATTTACATATATAGATAAGATATGCAGATAGGTCTGCCTTTTGTCTGCTTGCTTATAAGTTAATCTGTTAAACAAATAACATGTATTTTTGTTGCTCTGTTTTAATAGTTTGTTAACCTGATTGATTGGTGGATATAAATATAGTCTTAATTGTGTTTAGCTCCATCTCTTGGCCTGAAGATGGCTGCTCATACATATGAATACACGTTTGAAGATGTTCATGAATGGATGACTGAATCTTCCCAGGTTGATCTTATAGTGCCTGAACAAAAGACAGAAGATCTAGACCAATTACTGGAGTATCCAGTGAAACTACCTCTCAGGTAAATACAATTTTATAAAGAATTTTGTGTTACTCAGGATTGGTCATACTGTGTTTAGTGATTCTGTTTAGAGTTTTGTATATGTAAACATGCATTCATGTGATAAGTAAAGAATCTTTGCTCTAGTCAAAGTTTTATTTTGTTTTTTTATTGAACTGTACATATATGTGTGTTCACACAGTTGTGTATACATGTTTAGTGTATAATGTTGGACTAAAGGATATCTAAACTGTATGCTGTTACTTGTGTGCAATGTACGTTACTTTGTTAGTGCACAACAAAAGTCAATTCTTCGGTCAGGTAGTCAGTAGTGTAAGCAATGTGATGTCAGTATCTGCTCTTATGTAACAACTGCAATGTATTCTGTGCATGTGCTGACTCTGCTGTCACTGTTCTTCTGTTGATGAAAAAATTAGTGTATGCTGTGTAGGATATAGCATCAATAGATAAGCAGTAGTGTGGCAAACGCTGAATACAGTCAATTCTTGTACTGTAGTAAACATTTTTGTCTTTTGTTAATGGCAACAAACTCTATTACAGTACAGTATGTGTATGACTGTGATGATCGACTTATATAGTTTTGCTATAACAAACGTTACCTACTTTTACAAAATATGCCATTGTGTGTGTCTGTCTGTCTGTGTCTGTGTATTTATTACAAAGAAATTGCTATAAAATTTACAAAGAATGTAATCGCGTGTGTTTTCCAATGTTTTAATCATGTGTCCTTATTACAAATATGCTAATGATCAATCTACATTTGTATAGGAGAGCACAATCTCAGCCACTGTTGTCTGAATCGTCTCCCCTGCTAATGTTGCCAACAGATTTTGAGACGAGCATGAAGGAGGTGTACACACCATCTATTGTACTAACATTTTTGTATGTTTTAATCATCACAGAATCACTTGACAGGTTGAAGAACAGAGAAAGCAGATGATTGAAGCCAAACAGCGTAAAGATGTTGCTCAGCAAAGTGGAGTTTGGACAATGGTGAGCATACCTAGGGTGACGTTTTTGGGATTGCTTAATTAATTATTAAAGAGATTACATCAATTTCATTTGCTTTACATTTGTTAGGATTTATGATTTATGATAAAACAGGAGCTAAAGTGAAAGAGCTGTAAGACTGATTGATAATAACAGCAGGCAACTATTTTTTATTGCCAGGACTCGTGTACATAGAATTTGCTGTGTTTTGGCCACATTATGTTAACTAATAAGCTTGTTTAACAACAACAATTAATTATGATTGATAAATCTTGCATTTAGCTTTCTTTGGTGACGTCTTTGTTTTCTAAGAGGTTTCTCAAACGACTAGTTGATCTACTGTAACACTACAGTAGTTTACATTTAATTATTTACTTACTCAGGCCTAGTGTCTGTTTTGTCAGTGATTCGATAATTGCTCTTTGCAGTTTAGATGCTTGTATGCATGTACCATATGGTATGTATGCATATGTCACTTATTTATGTTTGTCAGACTTCAATTGATATGAGTATATCAGATCCAACTGGAACTGGGACCACACCATCGTTGCCTCCCACAAAGTGTAAGGCAAATTTCTGCTTGTTTCGTTTAGCAACACGGGACTGTGCTTGTTCTTCTGTATAGTCAGTTCCTACATCATGCCATCTTTGGTTGCAAGCTCACTAGCAGCTGTAAGGTATAACAAAACACTTGAATAAGCCAGTGATTTCTGATATTTGCATGATGTCTATTACCTAATTTTGCTGACGTTAGTTTGTGAGTTTGCAACGTCTTTTAGAACTTACTGTAGATTCAATCAATTATGTGAAATGGTTGTTTGACCTGACTATGTGAACACAATTTGCTGTGGCCAGTGCTGGACATCTTTCAGTACATGCCAGAAGTTCTCCTTAGAACATAGTAACTAAGAAAATTAAAGATTAAAGTTTCTTTACCTTTTATCTTGTGTTTTGACTTACCTTGAACACACGATGTATGTAATTTTTCTGCTTTGTTTGTACAGATGTGCATATATGCTGTGGTTGCTAATTGCTTTGATATTTGTATTACTTAAGAATTCGTAAGAAAATTCGAGGTGGCCGCACATCACGAGTTTCTAAGGCAGCAAGGCAAAGGAAGACATACTGTGTTTCAATGCTGAAACAACCATCAACTAACCTTGAAAGGTTTACCAATTTCGTGTCTATTCTCTGATACTTGTAATGTCAACTTTGTGTGCTTCAGGAGAATGTCTTGTCCAAGTTTTGAATATCTGATTGACAGGAAAGACTTTCCCCTAAAACAGAAACATGTTGTAAGACCCGAGAATCTCAAACAAACAACAAGTGTAGTTTTAGATGCAAATTGCTTTGACACATGGTGTGCTCAAGCTTCAAGGTGCTCTTTTTTAATTGAAAGAGTCTGTTTTTATACTATGAATGATACTCTATGTTGACAAGCAGGTTTGGCACAAGTTCATTTTTGTGGGCACAGCTGAAATGGGACGAGTGGTTTTCTGAGATGTATAATAAGGGTCATGGAAATATTCAAGCCAAGTATACGTAGGATGTCATAATTGCCTGTACTGTTGCTGTGTAAAGGTATACATTGTGTAGACCCTCAGTTGCTGATGGATCAGCTGAGTTTGAAGAGTTGATAAATCTTGATATTCCAGTAGATGACACAAACAGAGAAATGATGCAGGTAATGAAAACAGGAGTTTCTATATCTTATGCCAATTGTTGTTAATCTGTTTGTCTTTATCTGTTTATCATTCTGTTTAGTAGTTTGTTTTTAATTTTGTAAAGATTGTTTATTAGAAGGTACTTTAAGATACAATTCCATAGCTAAAAGGATGAATTTTAAGCATTATAAAATAATTTTTAGTTACTTTTAAGAAGACTTTTTGATTGCTAGTTATCTTGTTGGGCCTGTGATTTTAATTAACTATCTGTTTGTTGTTGGTCTAGTTTTCAGTTGGCACTGATGTAGGCTTGACATTGAAATTTGTAATTTGCGGGCAACTTGTTTGGCATAAAAATCACTATATAGCTAAACGTCTTTATTGCATTCTTCTGGTGGATTACTTACATTCTTACCTTATGAAAGACTTTAGAGTGGTTTTTGTGTAGCAAGAATAGTGCTTTACTTATAGAAAAACTGTATAAGTGTGTAGCTTGGTTATTAGACGTGTATGCTTTCAGGCAATGTCAGAAGAGACAGTGAGACTTTCTAACTTGATTGATGTGTCATCTGAGTCAACAGCTTGCTATTTGTGCAGACGAGGTGCTCTGTACAGAAAGGCAAGCATTGCAACCTCTTGTTTATATTTTTTTCAATTTCTAATTCAGCTGGCTGTTTGTAGATGGGAAGACTGAAAGATGCAATGGAAGATCTAAACAGGTTTATGCTTTATGGATTTGTGCAGTGCATTGATCTATTATTACATCCTTTAAACATGCAGAGCCATTGAACTTGAACGTCATCAATTGGATGCATACTGGAACAGGCATTTGCTGTATATTCTACAGAACAATGACAAGGTACTGTATGCTAGCTGCACTCGTTTGTTTTGCAACGTGTGATGCAGCTCTACAGCAACTTAATTGTATTATACAGGCTGCCATGAGTGATTTAGCTTTCATCACTAAGAAGAACAAACGGCATGCAGGAGCATATCATGCCATGTATAGAAATAGTTTCTTTCTTTGGCTTACAGCTGATGAGGGTGTGGTTGATGCAGTGCTCGACTGTTAGAGAAAGAAGGAGACCTCACAATGGCAATAATGAACTACTCACTGGTAAACTGAATGTAGTTGAAATTGTGGTTGTGGTAATTTATTTATGTAAACGGAGAAACAAATGGAACAGACAGACAAACAGAAAATTTGGATTGTTTGGTTCTTATTGCATTGTTGAAAGTGTGTTAATTAACAGATAGACATATTTTCAAACAATTTGTTACCCGATTGAATTTTCAAACAGACAATTTAAGATTTAGCTGCTGTGCTCAGAGGCAAATTATTAGTACTTTAATTTATACCACATCGCCATTTTCATTTTGTAGGCCATCAATATAAAGCCTAATAATGGCGAAGCTTACTATCGTCGAGCTCAGCTGTATGAAAAGGTATTTCTTGTTTGGGTTTGTTTGTAATTATTGTTCTGTCAATGAGTTGCTGTGACTGTTAGAGAAATGACATGCAGCTGGCATTAGCAGACTACACTAAGGCCAGTGAACTAATGGCAGGTAGAACGGATGCCAAATTCAAACGTGCCAAATTTAACTTTGATTCAGGGTATGCACACTGGTGGTTAACATTTTGCTTATAAAATGTTTAAATAATTGTTTTGTGTTTTAGTAAATTTGTAATGGCGATTTCTGATTTTTCCGCTTTGCTTCAGGAAGATCCACTGAACGCAGCAGCAAGAACGTACAGAGGCAGAGCATATGCTAAGCAGGTACGTACCACAGGAATACATGCAGCTAGTAAGTACCAAATTAGACATTGCTTTAACTTTTGTAGTTAAAGCATTATTGTTGTAAAGAAATTGTGTTGTCATTTTATTGTAAATGAGGAACTTTTAGTAGCACTAGTTTTTACATTGCAAAAAGTATGCTGTTCATAACTATTGCTACAATTGTTGGTGACACCAACAGGCATTACCAGATTGCCTATAAAGTTGTCTGGCATTACAGTGTTGTGTGACTTTGAATTTGGCATGAACTTGTTGGTGTGGCTGAAGCACACAATCTGTAATGCTTTTCATCGCTGATTCAGATAAACAGAAGGATGAATTGTCTAGAGACTTCAAGGAATGAAACAGCAGTTGATTTAGAGCTCAGTTGCAACGCCAGTGGAAAGTATACATTACGTGTAGTGTACATTACTGAAATGATTGGCTGCCTAATATTTGTTTATTGATCATAATTTATTTATTTGTGTTTTGCCCATGGTGATATACTGTGAGTATATTTGTTTGTGTGCTTGTTATGTAAATATTTGTGTTATGTAAATATTAATTTATAATTTACAATATGGCAATTACACCACAACAGGTATTGATATACAGAATGAAAGCTACTGGTAATTTGCAGACATAACAATGGCTCTGCTGTGTTTGCAGAATAAACAGGTAATGTTACTTACATTGAAGACAACGACAGACAAGACATGCACATTGTATATATACATATCTAGAATGAGTAATTAGTGATGATCAAAAAGAAACATTTCGTCATTGTTTGCAGCTTACACATCAATCGTGTTTAGGGAGACTTTCAGATGGCCGTTCAAGATTATTCTGCTGCCATTCATCTGGATCCTAGCAATGCTACAGTTTTCTATTACAGAGGCTGTCTGCTTAGAAAGTAGGCCATATTACACACATAACTTGTTGTGGTTTTGTGACTAACACTAGCTGTATATTAAGATTGCACCCACAAAAGGCTCTGGAAGACTTGAGTGTCTCATTATTAATTGACAATTCAGTCAAAAATACTATGGCCTTCCTGCACAGAGGTATCCTTTATACTGACCTGAAGAAGTGAGTCATAACATCACAGGGATTGTTTGATGTTCATGCTAACTGTTCTTGCAGATTTGATGAAGCTATTCCTGATTTCCAGGCTTGTATTGAGCTGGATAAGAACATCCCTTGTGTTTACACTAATCTCGGCCTTATTTACATGCAGCACCTAGGTGCACACACAAGGTCATTGGTGTTGTTTCTTAATCCAAATTTGATCGCATGCTGTCGAGCAGTTGCATGTCATTCCCATCTTTTGTGTACGTTACAGAGCTGCTGCATGTTTTAATGAAGCTGTAGTTATTGACCCTACATATGTGAGAGGTTATGTATGTCAAGGTGATGCACATGCCAAGATGGGAAAGGTGGAGTAACTTATTTGCAATAATGTTTTTATATAAATACGACAGGTATTCTATTTATAGCTTGATGAGGCTATACGAGATTACAGTAGAGCTATTCACATCAGACCTGACATCCCTGAATATCATCTGTACAGAGTATAATCCACATAATTTTTATTGTCTTTACAATGAATAACGAATTGTAATCACAGGGCAGGTTGCTTTTGGAAAAAGGCGATCTTGAACTAGCATCATCCCATGTCAGGTATAGATCGACTCACATGTTAATGTACTGTCCGTGCAGTGGCATAGAAACAAACTTTGACATACATGTATAGATAGTTGATGAGGGTAAGACCTTTCATTAGTCAGTTAGACTTTCTGATGTGAGGAGGACCTTTCATTTACTTTTGCTACAATACTTTGCTACTTGTTTGGTATTGATAATACATTGATACGTATTTAATCGACTATAAATGTTGGGCTGCATTGTGCCACTAGGAAAGTCATCTTTATTATGCATTAGGCCATGGCCTGATGTCTAGAGGTGAGGGCAAATTTGATACTCAATAGTTCTGTCATTTATTTCTGTCTTTAAAGAGATATTTTGGATGACAAAGGTAGGACTACAAAAGCTTAACTATAATGTCTGTTAGCTCAGCTAGTCTAGTCTTTGTGCATGGTTGTGCAATGTGTGCACAAGTAAACGAAAGACGTTCACTCACACACAACAATGGATAGACTACTGTATCGGTACTCCTTACTAGTTCATTTTGAAAACACATAAGTCATCAGACGATAACATATGGCAGAGCACTGAAAGTTGTTAAGACTACTGGACATCGAGTGTAAAGTGATAATGTATAAAATCAATCATGTACTGAACTTACATCAGCACAACTGCATATACAATTTTTGTATATTTGTCATTCTTATTTAAATAATAAATAATAGATGCAAATAACTAGAAATGTTAATATATTTGAAATTATCAATACTTTTGTGTAAGTTAGTCTTTTTCTGCTTTCAAGGCATGCAGTTGAACTCAATAAGGCAAGTCTTGGATCATCAGTGACTCAACAGGCAGTTGTACAGTCATTCTTACACAACCACAATGAGGTACACATGCAGATTATACTTGAAATTAATCAAGTTCTTTTGCTTTGCAAAGTCACGTGTCAACCACTTTTAGGCCATCAACGTTATTGATTCTTCTCCTCAAGCCAGTACAAGTCCTTCATTGCTTATTCTCAGAGGAAAGACTTGTTTGAAGGCTAAGAAATATCTTCAAGCAATTGACAGTTTTACTCAGGCTCTCAGTCTAGTGGTTTGTAATGCATAATTACCTTTGCTCAGTCAGATTTTCTTATTTATTGTTTTGCATGTAGTCGACTCCTGCTCATGTGAAACAACTCAACTGTAGTCGAGCTGAAGTTCACTTTCTCATTGGTCAATGCTATGCTGCATTAGAACTCCACAGTCAGGCTCTTGTTTCATACAATGCAGCTATCAAAAGAGACCCAGCAAATGCTCAAGTGCACATGCACATCAGAGTAGTAGAGCCTATTGTGCAGCTGCTGTGTTGCATTGTAGGCTTATTATCGACGTGGACTTGTCAGGTTTAAGCTGAAACAACCAAGAGCAGTGACTGATTTCAATCGAGCTCTAGCTGTTGATTCAAGTCTCTTTCAAGTTGCTTTACATTCGGTTGTTGGGAAAGAGCTATTTTACTGATTTGTGGTTGTGAAGGCATATTTGAGTCGGGCTGCTTATTATGCAGCGAAGAGACGATACACTAAAGCAATACTGAATTGCAATGAAGCTGCACGTCTTCAACCTGACAGTGTCCGAACTTATCTGTACAGGTAATGGTTGTGAAATGGCAACAGACAAACAGACAGACAGATGGACAGACAGACAGACAGACAGACAGACAGACGGACAGACAGATGGCTTGGGTAGTATTTAGTTGCTTTGCTTAGATGGTGTATAATAGTTCAATGTTTGAAAATATATGTATTGACAGACAGACAGACAGACAGACATACAGACTTATGCAGATGGGTTGGTAAAGAAACAGAAAAATAAGCAGGTATCTGTATGATCTATCTCTATTTGTTAACGTCTGCTTGTCACACAAGCTCCAATAGTAAGATTTGACAGTTTATGTGAAATGTATAGGGGAGTATTGAAATGTCTCATTGGTGTGTATGAGCACGCTATTGTTGACCTTAGTCGTGCAATCAGTATTGACATCCAATGCACACTGGCTTACTACAATAGAGCATGTTGCTTTCACCGGATGAAGAAAACTGAGAAGGTAATGTTGTGTATCTAATGCATAGCTTGAGAAGACAGCGAATTACATGGAAAGACGTTGCATTCTGATGGATTATTGTCTTGTTGCCAATAGGCACTGATGGACTATGGCACTGTCTTACTGATGGAGAATGAACAAAATCTGAAAGTAAGATTTTTATTTCTGGTGCAAAGTACTAACAAATTGTACACTTTACATACTAAAATAAGTATTTTACCCGTCTAGTGTAACATTATTGTGTCTCATGTTGGTATGTACATCACTTTTCTCTTGTTTTGTGCATTAAGATTCTGACTGTCAGAAGGCATACGTGTACCGTATTTCTCCTGTATAACTCCCACACTCCCAATCAATTCCCCACGCGTACTATATTCTCTTGAATTCCCCATTCCAATACTTGTAGAGCATAGGAATACTGGGTTGGAAAGTTGTTTAAGTGTGTACTATAGTACAATAGAGGTGTGTGTGTGTGTGTGTGTGTGTGTGTGTGTGTGTGTGCGTGCGTGTGTGTGTGTGTGTGTGTGTGCGTGTGTGTGTGTGTGTGTGTGTGTGTGTGTGTGTGTGTGTACTTGTACCAATCCTTAATTTGCTTTTCCAGGTTTTCCTGAACCGTGGATTACTTTACTTTGAAGTAAACGACATTCCAAATGCTCTGTTGGATTTCCTAGAAGCATCAAAAGTCAGATCTTTGTACTTCTCTTAATTATTGAAGTTCCCACTTTCAGTCAATTTTGCTGCACAGCTCATCCCTCAAAATGCCAATCTTCACCACACAATCGGACTCTGTTATCACAAGTAGACATGCCTGTATTTCTTATAGAATCATGTAATCACTGTGCTCTGTTTTAACAGACTTGGACTCTTGTCTGATGCGGTTGCCAAATTCACAAAAGTACTGGAATTGAATCCACACCACGTTGAAGCACATCTTTGCCGAGGCAATGTATACATGGATCTACTAACACCATATGGCTACAAAAAGGCGAGGTATTAGGATTACACGGGTTATCATTGAAATCCAGTGTGATGTACGAGTTGTTGGCAATTTAGGAACGATTATATGATGGCTATCTATTTTGATCCATTCTGTCTGGCTGCTCGTATAAACTTTGCAATTGTTTTACAGGTTGGTGGTAGTTCTTCATATTCATATACTAGGAGTTACTTGCATTTCTGTGTGTGTGTGTGTGTGTGTGTGTGTGTGTGTGTGTGTGTGTGTGTGTGTGTGTGTGCATGTGTATGTGTGCATCTGTATGTGTGTGTGTGTGTGTGTGTGTGTGTGTGTGTGTGTGTGTGTGTGTGTGTGTGTGTGTCCGTGTCTATTGTGTGTCAGCAAATAAACCTATACAATTAAGTCTTTGGAATCTAAATTTTACACTATGGTTACAGTTTGAGTAAGATGTTGAAGTGTTGTGTTTAGAGTTGTACATAGTTGCATTTTGCTATTTGATGATAAAAATTTATTCTCTATTTACAGTCTATGGGTTATTACCATCGAGCATGGATACACTTCACTGTCATCTGTGAAATAGACGAATGTAATCAATATCTGTCAATCAGTACACGTCACTGTTGCTGTAAACACGTTATGACTGACTAGCTTACATATCAGCATTTGAGGGACGAGCAATTATTTGTCTTCAGATGGGAAATACGTACGGTGCTTTTGTGGATCTAAATAGAGCCATTCGCGTAAGACACTGAAATACACAGTAAGTATCAGTGTAGCTTGAGTCAGGATGGTTTGTCACAATAGCTGAGACCATCTGCAGAGCTGCTAATAAACAGAGGAGTCACCAATCAGGTTTGAGGCCGTGTCTGGGTGTGCCTGCATGCATACATAACTGTGTTCGTCCTAGTTCATGAATGATCCTGTCAATGCAATGGGAGACTTTAAAGCTGCAATTCAGATGAATCCTGGTTATGCGCTAGCGCATTTCAATGCAGCCAACTTGCTTTTCTCACAGCGTCAGTTTCATAGGGTGAGTAACAGACTTGCAAACACAAGCACTTGCATGTTAAGAGAGAGGAGGAAAGATGGATGAGATGGGATGATGGGGGAACAGAGTGGGACAAATTGTTCATCTAGTTGATTGATCTAGTCTGAAGTTCATCGGTTAATCTGTTGCTTTTCCTGTTCTACCGTTAGGCATTGCAATATTACGATAGTGCACAGAAGTTGGATAAATCAGATGAGTCAGTACTTCTTAATCGAGGGATTACAAAGGCAAGTCAGATTTCTTGCCCGTGCATGTGTACAACACACACACACACACACACACACACACACACACACACACACACACACACACACACACACACACACACACACACACACACACACACACACACACACACACACACACACACACACACACACATCTGGAACCTGGAATTCTGCCAATACCACTACGGGCTTCGGCATCGCAGAAGAAGTTTCTGCCAGGAAGTGCGGTCATTTACTTGTGACAGGTTAATATTCAGTGATACCAGGTCTCATTGTATGGTATCAACCCATCTGTTTTTTGGACCATGCTGAGGACGTTTCATATTATGTAACTTGCTTCTCAGCAACAACTTTTGTGGACGAGAGACGTTCATTCCGTTCTAAGTGACCATGACCAAGCCACTATAATCTTTGATGTTGAATTTGACATTCAATTGGTTCTTCCTTGGCAGATTTCAAGTTGATGGTATTTCTTGTATTGTTTAGTCTTGTTACGCCGGGAATGCGCTCTGTTCTGCGACTAGTAGCATATACAGTTCAGATCACACACACACACACACACACACACACACACACACACACACACACACACACACACACACACACACACACACACACACACACACACACACACACACACCAGGATTGAGGTAGATAGTAAATGGTACTGCTATTTGTTACACATGTAGGTATTGCTTGGTGACTTATCAGGAGCCATGACTGACTTCAATGCAGCTGGTATGTATGGTGTGTGTGTGTGTGTGTGTGTGTGTGTGTGTGTGTGTGTGTGTGTGTGTGTGTGTGTGTGTGTGTGTGTGTCTGCGTGCGTGCATGCATGAGTACCAAATTCAATAACTAACAGTTTGCCTGGTTGAGTAGTCGAATTGAGTCCATACTGGGCACACGTCTACTACAACAGGGGTAACCTGCACAAGTCACTAGGCCAATTTGCAAAAGCTGAAGAAGACTACACTAGAGGTAGCTCAATTCCAAATGCTCTCAATTATATGCATCAACTACACACTCTTCTACTACTAGCACTCAACCTACAACCACAAGACACTGCAATCCACAACAAACGAGCCTACGTTATTGGACGTCAAGGACGACAAAAGGAGGCTGCGAAACTGTATTTGGAAGCTGCGGAAATGGAAGCAACATGAGACATCACTCTTGAGCTGGCTATACAAAATTTTAGGACAAAATAGAGTTCCTCTCTGTGAGAAGAAATTCCGTAACAATTGAAATTGGATATTACAACTTGACGTAGATGAACACAATTAATTAAATAATTATTTAAAACTAAGGGCATTCACACACAAGCAATTTGCTGCATGAAACAGAAGCATGCAGAACACACAGATGGCAGATTACATGTGATAACAAAGCAAATCCAACAATAATGTAAGCTCTTAGTGACAAATGTATGTGGTTCTAAAAATTAAAAAAAACATTTTGAGAAAATGATGGGTATGTAGGGATGAGTATGTACTTAATCATGCTCATCTCCTACATCACAATCCAGTACTGTGAGTGTCACACACGACTGCTGTGTTTTAATTAATTTAGGTAAAAACATTGTGATGTAGGAGATGAGCATGATTAAGTACATACTCATCCCTACATACCCATCATTTTCTCAAAATGTTTTTTATTTTTAAAAAAATCTGAATAGTATGTCTTTGGATACATTTGTATGGGCGGCCATTTAAAATCGTCGCATCTAAGAGTGTGGTATCGGAACAACATTGATTGCATCAATAAACAACTCTGGTGCATCAATAAATATGTTTATTTTAGTTGTTTAAACAACTCCCATCTTTACACTCGATTAGCTACAAAGCAGCTGGCGGATGTACGGAACAACAACTCCCACGCATCTCTACAGTCGAAGCATACAGTACACGCTCACGGAGAGCACCCCGTTGAACATAGTTGTACATTTCAACGTTCAACTACACGCAACTGTAAGAACACTGTGGAAGTGGCATGGCAGCTAATTATAATTTATGGTCCCAAATGGTAGTTTCCACCAGCTAATAATAGGTATATAATTACATGTAGGCTAGCTACACACATGACCAGAACAACATGGCAGTATGGAAGCTTGTCTAGAATTGCGTAGCAGCAGTTGACATGATACTGGGTGGACTTCGCACAGTTCTAGCTGTTGGGTCAGTGCAATTCCTCGGACAAGAGCGAATGGTTTGGTATGACTCTTGTCGTTGTAGCTGCTTCGAGTGAGGCGCTAGCCTGGCTGACAAAAGTGAAATGTGAAAGAACAAGTCGAGTTTTTTTACTTGCCGATAGCTGGCTTCTGAGGGCTTAGTGTCAGCAGTGATAGTCTGGCTACCATTAGGAACGTTTGAAGTTGAGCGCTACGTGGGTCCGAGATCTCTGTAAGGAGTTCTGAGAGATTCCGTTCGGATGCGTTTGGATACTTTTGTATGGGCCGCCATTTTAGATTCTTCACATCCCTATATAGGGAGTGCTACCGAACTCCCTGATAGCCACACATTTATAATTCAATTTTTACATAAAAATTTGCCTTTTTTAGTTCAGTTACAACCAATAAAGCAATAGGAAATACTATACCTGCCTGCTTTCTGTTTCAAAATTTTAATATTAACATTTAACTTACTGAACGCTGTGAACTTAGTTCTTAGGACAGTCTGTAGCCGAAATCGTCGTCGTCATCATCATTACTTGTATAGCCTAAAACAAAGTTGTTAATAATGAACACAGTAGCAATGTATAAATAAAATAAATGAAAATAATGCTAGAAGAGTGTATATATTATACATATTTTGACATACAGTATAGTCTGTTGTTCTTAATTAATTAATTAAATCCAGCAATACTCATATGCAACTTCCTATTAACCTTTTCAAATGGCAGAAATCTGGCACACTAAGTATGATGAAAATACATTGAAGACAGATACAAACAGACAGACAGACAAATAAACAGGCAGACAAACAGACAGACAAACATTGATGTATAATAGTTCAATGTTTGAAAATATATGTATTAACAGACAGACAGACAGACAGACAGAAATATAAACAGACAGACAGACACATAGACAGACAAACAAACACAGACACAGACAGACAGACAGACAGACAGAAATATAAACAGATAGACAGACAAACAAACACAGACACATAGACAGACACATAAACAGACACACAAAGATGAATTGGTATGTTGAAATAGAGTCACAACAAACCACCACACTGTAATCACTTGATGCAGATTAAATTACTAAGTCTGCTCTGCTTTACATCGTATTACCATTAATGTGGTTGTCGTCACTGTCCTCTTCATCTGACTCATCGTCAGGATAGTCATTACGCCAGTTGGACTCATCTGAAAGCAATCATATCTCAAATGACAATTGAAGTCAATTACCACAGCGATGAAAGTCAGTTATACAGCAGGCTGGCTAAAGTCAAAATCGACACGACAGGTAAGACAATATGCAAAAAAACTTCAAGTGCAAAATTCTAAATTTTCGCTGTAACTTGTGTAGCAGCTTGTTATTGTCAACATTCAGTAAGTATATATCAATTACATTGACAACCATTATAGAATTGCGTTAGATCATGTGATCTCACAAGTACATTGGTGTTCATATCGCCTCGTTAATTGAACATGTTTTCAACTAAGGCATTGATATTTATGGGCTGGTGATTCACAGACACTGACAATACACTAACAGCAAGCCATACCATTAGAGTCATCTTCATCATCCAAAATTGTTGTCCCTTCTTCTCCATTTCCACTGTAGAGAAAGCGAGTGTCATCATTGATAGTCCAGATCTCATCACTGTACACAACAAATTTATATAAACCGCATGCAAACAAACTCGAGAAGATGGTAATGATTGCAACGTACCTGTTGTCAAGGTCAGGTATTAGACTATCTGAATCCAAGCAATATACATCAAACACCCAATCTTCTTCCATAAAATCTCCATCAAAAGTGTCAGCTGTTGACTTTCTACTTTGACCAGTTTGTACCTCGTCTGAAATAAGACAAGTAAATTCGTAGGATCATATTAAGGAAGACAAAACAGTGGCAACAAACATTTGGGAAAAGAATGCAACTAGAAGAGTAGACAGGCATATAGATAAACAAACAAACAAACACACAAACAGACACATAAACAGACACACAAACAGAGAAAACAGACAAAAAGTAGCAAACAGACAAACAATAAATCAAACCTACAAATACAGATAGTAGCACACAGAAAAATAAAAATCTATAGAAAATACATACCTAACTGGCAAGCTACATTCAATTTCTCTCTAATCATTGCCACATCGTTGCACAAGAGAACATCAGGATCAAGCACCTCAAGTTGCTGAGCATGCCACTTATTCCTGTCTTTCCTTTCACTCTTGTCTCTGAAATTCAATACAACTATGACAAGTTTCACCAACACAAACATTGCAATGGATAGAACCTCACTGATGACTGCTGTGGTGTCTCTGCAATTACATCATAGAGATGAAACAATCTCTTTGCTTCTTCATCAGTTGAAGAGCCTCCTTTAACTTCGCTTTCATCATCATGATCACTAAACAAAAATCGGTAAGAACAAAACAGCACTAGTATAAGGACTCGTGGTATGTAAAGCATATTGATATTTCATTTGTTTGTTGTGATACAGTGATACTGAGTTAAGTAGAATATACGAGTACCCAGAATATACTGATGAATAGCAGTTTGATGTGAGATGTTTTGTACTTTGGTTTCAGTGCAATATAAAATAAATAGACAGAAAAACATGTCCTACAAATGTCACACAACTACTCACCTTAACTCATCAATTGTGCGATGTTGGTTGATAATTTTGTACTTCCTCGATGATACAGCAGCCTGAATTACAGACACACAAATGTATTGCATGATTAATTAAGTCGATGACTAACATACAATAAGACTACTGTACACATACATGCCACTCTTGCCGTCTCTCATTCTTCATCTTCTCTGGCATCTCCTTGTATTTAAATTTAGATTGAAACTTGGATCCATCACCGAGTTTTTTCTATAAGTATAAGTCAACAGCACAAAGACAATGTTTCGCAAGCAACTGCTTCGTACCGCTAAACTATTTGCAGTCTCTACACTGTCATCAGGTAGAGTAGCAACAAACCGAAACACACACTCTGCACACTCAAATCATACTATTACCGTATATTGAAACACGATGACAAGGTAAGAAGTAAACCTTGTACTCCAGATGACTCTGTGTGTGCTTCATCAGGACACATACGTTTATTTGAATGCAGTACAACTGTGAAAGTAAATAGACACAACAATAGATTTATTAATGTAATAGCTATTGAGGTCTGTGAGCATAGAGTACCAATACATGATTAGTGATCACCGTTAACAAGACCTGAGTCTTGACATTTGGTCCACACTAGCATACAATGTGTGGTCAAAATTGGTAAATATTTACCAGGAAACTAAATATAACACTATTTGCATACAAAACTCTTGAAAAGATCTGAGCATGTCTACTGATGCATCTATAGTCATATAATATCTATAAACAAAGTCACGTGACTGTTTCATTTGTGTTTGAGTACCAAAATGTGATGCAGTTGCCTGTCAAGTCATAGACTGCAACCGTACTACTATTATTAAAAAGGACATCTTCCTCCAACATTCTTCAAAACATAAAAAATGTCATAACGAAAACATAAAATGTCATTAATCTTTCATTTTATCATCCTTCATGTGCTTTCATTGATTGCTTCTGTTATTCCACCAGATGCAATAACAATTTAGCAAAATCCACAATTGTCTACTGCATGAACACCAATAAAGTTTGTACACATAAAGATTCTCATAGATAGAAATGAATCAATGTATCAATGAATCTGTGAATCTGAAAATGTCCAAACTGAAGAGAAGCTAAAAAAATAGTAATTGGATAATGGAGAAACAATACGTAATGGCAAGCAATGATGTGCCTTCAATTATGTTTGTTCACTGTCTACTACTGTAGTACAGAAGTAACTTGGAGTTTAGTCTTATAATTGAATTCAGTCACATACCAAAAATCCCAATGCAATTCCAATGGCAAACATTCTACATGTCACATGCTATGTTAACCAACGAAGCAAACAATGTACATACATACATGCAAGCATACAAAAAATAATTTATTATTCACATCAAGTGAGAATTTTAGAAGTAGAGTAGTCAATCTAATATCGAACGTTATCTGATATTGGACACTTCCTGACAAATAACAAACGAGAATTTCTTTCATCTAAAGGCATGAATGTAGAGAATAGTTACACAGAAACAAGACGTGTTAGATTGGGCTTGATCGCTTGATGTCTCACCGTTCACATCAACAATTTCCAATTTCCGCTGCTGTTCTCCTATATCGGACACCCCCTCTAATATTGAACAGTGGTCGGTTTTTGCTTTTGACGGTGCCACAGCTTACTGTCTGCACCTACAAATAACAAGTACAGTACATGTCTCTTCTACGTGCAGTAATAACAACAGATTGGCGGGTTGTGTTCTCTAATATCGGACACCTGTTGTGCTTGTTTCGTGTACAATCGTGGCAAGAAAATGCAATGGATTATGTCAATGTTGACGACAGACGTCTAGAAACTGCTCGCCGAGTATGAATAGCCTTTCATTTGTCTTCCATGTCAAACGAGGCAAGTAGTTGGAAAGACAAGTATCTTAAAATTGCTCTAGTATTGCATGTATGCCTATTATAGGTGCAGAATAGACAACTACGATCGCAAACAGCCGTGTTCTAGACGTCAAAACTGCATCCACATGCGTGTCTGCCCTCATACGCTACATAAACGGAAAGGGTCTTGCAGAAAGCGGTAGCTCACTCAAATCACCATGCACGTCCTAAGCATCGCCATTGTTCGCAAACATGTGAATGCAGTTTTGACATCTAAAACACGGCTTTTTGCGATTGTAGCTGTATATCTTGCACCTATAATAAGCATACATGCAATACTAGAGCAATTTCAAGATATTTGTCTTTCCAACTACTTGCCTCGTTTGACACGGGAGACAAATGAAAGGCTATTCATACTCAGCGAGCAGTTTCTAGACGTCTGTTGTCAATGTTGACATAAACCATCGCGTTTTCTTGCTGCAATTGTACTCGAAACAAGCACAACAGGTGTCTAATATTAGAGAACACGACCTGCCCCTCTTTTTCAACCTCTTGAGAGAGAACATGGAAAGCTGCCAATCTGTGGCTATTACTGCGTATAGAAGAGACATGTACCTGTTATTTGAAGGTGCAGACAGTAAGCTGTGGCGCCATCAAAAGCAAAAACCGACCGCTGTCTGATATTAGAGGGGTGTGTCCATTAGAAGAGAACAGCAGCAGACTGTAAATTGTCGATGCAAAAGGCGAGACGTCAAACGGCCAATCTAACACGTCTTGTTTCTGTGTAACTATTCTCTACATTCATGCCTTTAGATGAAAGAAATTCTCGTTTGTTACTTGTCTGGAAGTGTCCAATATCAGAGAACGTCCGATATCAGAGAACGTCCGAATCTCAGAGACGTAGCTATGGGGGCTTATTGGGGAGTTAAGTACCCCAAAGTTATGGGCGTGGTTGCTCATCGATTTGTAGAGTCTAATAGAGTGATTTTATGTACATAATTATACAGTACCAAAATGATACGTTGCTAGTTTGTAAATCTATACGTATATACATACAGTTAATTTTGAACAAATTAATATTAATAATAAACCCCCAAATTTTGCTCTGGCTACACCGCTGCCGACTTAGCCTCAGCCTCCCAGACCCATGTAGCGCCGATTCAAAATCGTCTTCCGATTCAAAATCGTCCTCCGATTTTGAATCGGCGCTACATGGGTCTGGGAGGCCGAGGCTACTGCCGACTTAGATTGACCACTCTACAGCAAATTTTCTGGTAAGTATTTAGCCTATACACCAGTGAGTTCTTATTTATCAGTCAAGTAATCGTCGCATGTACCTTTGCTACAAACATACACAGAAGTATTTGTAAAGTCTGTTGCTACATGTTGTCATTGATTCTCATTATATTGCAATTGACAGAAACATAAACATAATATCACAATGTGACAAATAAGAAAATGTCCAGGAAAGTGTGCAATCATACCTAATGCTTCTGCAGCATCTTCATCTCTTCGTCGTTTGACACGCAAAAGTGCTCGTGTCGCCATTTGTAACGGTTGCACACGTGACGTAGCTAGCACGCTAAACAAACCATACGCACTACGCAATGTGTCTGTGTAGAAAGAAGATGTATCACAGCGCATATACGGTATGATGTAGTTCTCACTGGAGCAACAGACACGGGCACAATATAATTTTAAGTATATACACATATATTTAATTAATTATTGTAGAATTTCTGCACGATCTAGAGTCGGAGTAGTAAAGCCTACAACGTTAGCGTTAGAACAGATACTCAAATAACAGTAACAATAACAAAACAACTACAATAATAATAATAACAATAGATCAAGATTATATAGTAGACTAGACTAAATTAAAACCTATCAAGATTATGACTTAATTAAGTAATCAATGTAACGGTTTAGTTTTAGGAAGTGGTATGCCATTTGATGTTGTTTTGAGCACACAGCACAAATTGATTAAAACACAGCTCTTTACTACTATGGTACGAGTGGCATGCATCATAGAGATGAGGACACATCTTGTCACTTTAAATTGCATCCATTGCATCTTGACTTACAACTAATTATAAGTACATTCTACAAATATCAAATAAGAATACAAAATTACATTAAAGTCCTACAAAAAAACATAAATAATGTTGCCATGGTGACAAACTAAAGATAGTTCAGATATATACAAAATAGGTTAATTCCCAGCAAACAAAAATACAACTCTTTGATTATTGTAGAAAACTTATACTACAAAGTCAATCCGGTAATAACAATTATTCGATACAAGACCACTTTATCCCACATGTTGGTCTACAGTCCTGGCTGGATATCACAAAATGTCTAAGTGTTGACGACTGATGCTTATAGCTACAGATCTAAAGACCATATTATAACAGAAATCATCAAGTTGGCAGCCACTGCAGCAGCATCTTCTGTTATTGGTATAATTTCCCATATAAACCTGTGATGGTCTTCACAAAGATTATGGAAAACCAGTAAGCTTGAAACAAAAAAACAAGGCAACATCCAGCAGTGCAAAACCATGGTATTGAGCTGGGGACTTCCAACAATGTGAGCCGGCCGTGATATTTCCCATACATCCAAAACATAAATGGAAACACGAGAATCCTACATATAAAGAAGCTGATCATCAGCATCATGCCACTGATGGTATACCATATCGTCTCCTTCATTTCCAACTATAAGCATACAAATGAAGAGTCCAATTGTTCACAATAGAAATAGAAAAACTTACGTGTTTCAAGATCATGTTAAGAGACAAGAAAATTGTACTCATCTCAGCACAGAAAATACAACCAACAAAAAAGTCACCAAGTCCTCGTCTCCAAGACTACATATAAACAAACCAGGGTGATCATTAGTAAAATTACCAATTAGTATAAACGACATGCACCTACGGCAATTAGAGGAAACCCAAAAGCAGTCAATGCTACATGATGAATAACAACTGATCCTTTGTATTGCATAAATACACGCACATTATTGCCATGTTCAGCTGAGTGTGCATGATACATTGCACGTAAATCATAGATTAGGTAGGGTAGACCAAAGTAGACATATCTTTGTAACCACACACTCCTACATACCAAAATCAAGAATTAGCACAATGACAGTAAACATTTTTCGTTGTGCAATGTCTACTTGTCATAAAGAACATCAGGACATGTGAAGACTGTGTAAACTCCTACAGCTGTAGCTCCTACAGCTTGAATACATGATACAAGCCTGCAGAAACACAAACACAGTAAGGGCTGGTTCACAATATTGACGCTGAGCGTCAACATCAAAGACACCGCCTTGACGCAGACGGCATCTTTTGATGTTGACGCTGACGCTGGAATAGGATTATTTCTAATTAAAAAGCCCGGTTCACAGTGTTGACACTGACACTCAGCTGAGCGTCAACATCAAAGGCAGCATCCTTTGATGTTGACGCTGACGCTGGAATGGGATTCATTTCTATTCCATCATCAGCGTCAGAGTCAAAGTCGGCATCAGCATCAACATTGTGAACCAGGCTTTAAGATAAACTCTGTCAGTAATCTAGAAAAAAAACAATAAACTGATAAAGGATACCATCAGATATGCACAGCAACAAGTACATGTGGCCAAAACTGTGCACAATTTTTTACAAACATGTGAGCTGTGAGCTGGACATGCCCACTAAGTTACACTTCACTAACAATGCACAGAAAACTCACACTGCAAAACCAAAAAAATTGATAGCAAAAGTTAGTTGGTTCCAAGTGCCTTTCAGTAGCACATAATTTTGATGGGTTGAACAATACAGAGCCAGTTAGCAGCTTGAGTGCACATCATACAGAGAAAACACGAACAGAGTAATATTCCAGTTCAATAGTAGCAAACCCACGCCACTGATATAACTGTAAATTATACATTATATTTATACTGTCATCATGTATTAAATTTAATTAATTAATCAAATAATTTAATTAATTAATTAGAGTGCCCATAAAATGTAAAATGTAATTAAAGTTTTCAATAACTTATGACACTTCTACACGTTTACACTAGATCTACTCCATGTGTATTATATATCAGCATTATCCAAGCTTTTTCAATTTATTCTTTTGTACATGTAGCTCGAGCGGTTTTGATGCGCGCGTTCAAGAGAGTTCCGAGGCTCCCACGTGTACAGTAGGGTAGCGGCACCTAATTCGGAACACTTCCGGTTACGCCCAGAATTAGAGCCCTGTTTCTCATGAAACAAAAGTGTATTTGCCAAACATTGTATATCATATTATAGACCAATGCATGACCTTACTCGTAAGATTAGTGGGAGTGCACGCAGTCGCTGCTGCTCGTCGTGATCACGTTTGAAATATTGCGTGATAGTTGATATCACCATATGGGATCCTAATTCGGAACAGTCGTTTTCTTGCTAACCGCGTTTGCAAGAATCTTGATTTGTGCGTTCCGAGTACCGAAGAGATAAAGCTACATGCACGGCTACTGAGGATAGGACTTGTGCTTGTCAAGCAGGGTAGACCACGTTCCAATGTTGCCTAGGTGTTGTTGCGTATTCTTGAAATCATGAAGATTTAGCTTCATTTCTTTGTTGTTTTGTAGATGTTAAACTACAACATCGCCAAGGATGTAGTAACCATTGATCTTCAACCGATTTTTGTGAGGTTTCTGTGTCATTTACGATGTGAAAGACTGCTAACTATCATCAGAGACGAAAAGGAACTGTGGATATGCCCGAGCAACGTAATTTACAGCATAGGAAGTATTCATCTTTTCATCAGATGGACTTGAGTCTAAAATTTTGCAACATCGTCATTATTTTATTGTCATTAATATCAACCATTTACAATGTGGTGCCAACGTTACTCCTACATAGAGAAATGGTTTCTACATAAAGGAAATTATTTCTACCGAAGAATTTATGAAAGATGTATTTAAGAACATGCTGGGCAGATCCACAACTCAGCCGTATCAGGCATGTCTGTAAACATGGCGCACCAGTAGTGGTACCACCTTCTGCAGCCTGTTTTATCACAGCCTATCCAGCACTGCTGATCATCTGTGGTATCGTTTTCATAGTCCTTACCACATCCCTGGCACAGATTTTCTTGACTACTACTAAGGGGTAAAGCTAAGTCAACTTCGACATTCCTTCGTTTCTTCTTTCTTTCTTTCTTTGATGTTCTCTTTCTCTGAGGCGATGTACGGCTTCTTCGCTAGTCACTGATTCTCCGTAATAGTTGAGCTGAAGTCTTCCACTCTTAGAGGCAGGCTTAGTGAGCTTGGCTTGAAAATGCTCCTTGAAGATGGATGTTATTTTTTCTGTGATTGGTGTTGCTGTTGTCAGGCGATCATAGCTGCATTTCGTGTAAGGCATTGATGGGTTAAGTGCACCATGTGCAATAACTTCTCTGTTTAGAGGATGAATACCTGTTGCTCGAAAGCCACTGACCAAATGCTCAGGGAAAACACTATTTTCCCATAATTTCTTTAGTAGAGAAGGAAAGGATTTTTTTGTGACTACTGCCTGACATGTTTCAGTTTCGTAGATTTTTAGGATTTGACTCCAGGCTCTCTTGACAGTTCGAAAGACACTCATATCTAAGGGCTGTAGAATGTGTGTTATGTGTGGTGGTAAGCAAAATATAATTGTGTTGTTTTCCCTGGCACATGTTACTACTTTCAGTGAGATGTGTGAGCCATGACCATCTAGAATAAGCATCACAGGCAGAGACTTGTGCACTGATTCTGTAGCTGGCAGAAAGACAGAGCAAACCCATTCTGTGAATTGTGCTTCTTCCATCCATCCAGAGTCACTGCTGGTATATCTTGTTCCAATGGGGCCATTTTCCATCCATGCTGGATCAGCTATCTTAGCTTTATACACAACATAGGGAGGAAGCTTTCCCCCACTGCTGATCCACAGGCTAGCACTGTAATATTCTCTCTGCCGGATCCACTGCCTACTTCAACAACGTGCTTGTCTCCTCTTCTGACAATGACTTTTGTGGAAGTTACAGAAGTGGAAAGACCTGTTTCATCACAGTTCCATAGGCGAGCTGCAAGGTCACTGTACTTTAGGTCTAGCAAACCTTCATCCCTCAGTACTTCCTCCAGTTTTGTGAAGAAACCATCGATAACTTCAGGTGTGCAACACTTGGCTCGTTGGATTGTTAGATGCTGGGGTTTTCTTTCAGTTAGTTCTGGCCAGCGTTTGAAGAAAGCACTTCACCACTTCTTTGATGGCTCGCCTGATGGAAAAGAGCTTTGACAACCAACATCTGCTAGATATTGCTTGAGCACACGCCCAACCAGGTCACGTGCAGCTGGATAGCCAAATGTTCCTACAGCTATGCATGCACGAACCACTACCTTCTCTTCTAGCTCTGAAAGCGTGGTAGGCCTGCCAGTTTGCTGGTGTTTAACAACACCACGGACGTGGCTGTAGAGAGTTGTTGTAGCACAGCCATAGGTCTTTGCTGCTTGACGCACTGATAAACGCTTTGACTTAACAGCATCAACTGCTTCTTGGAAAGCAGCAGATTGAGACGAAGCAAACGTCGACATGTATTTAGAAACACAGTTGGGAAAAGTTCAAATCATTTAGATCAAATGACTTCGTTCGCTCCACCCATGCACGTGCAGAATCAGACACAAGGGAACGTGTATACAATCCGTTACTCTACATGCGTAGCAGTGTGCTTTTCAAAGGTTCATCGCAATAAAAATAGCTGTTTATGCCTGTATAGCTACATGTAATTGAGTCGGGGATCGGTAGACTAGTACACATTCGTTGAATGAGATGTCCACTTCAGGACGGAGATGACTGGTGCTAAGGAAGTCTGTGAGTGCATACCAATAAAATCCAGACAGTAAGAATTTTGTATGTGTTTCAAAACTACCGCGTAAGTGATTAATTTCAATTAGGCATTGAGAGAAATCACTGTACGCCATATTGCCATCCACACCAAATGAAACGTGCAAGCACCATGCTAGTAGATATATGTAACCGTCTGTACCATGTTTTTGCACTAATAAACGATTTCTAGATAGAAACAGGCCGTTTTAGCTTACCTTTGGCAAGATGAGGGGAAATGGTAGCCAGAGCCTAAACATTCACCAAAATTATTCTACATCGTCAGTACAGACTAGATAAACACATGACAAAATCGCAACGCGATGTGATAGTTGTATCTGGGAGAAAATAAATGTTCCGAATTAGGCTGGGAGAGCTAATGGTTTCTCACGAACCGCCCACAATCGCGTGTTGAAACGTGGTCGACCGAAACGAGCGTCGCTCCATCGGAGTGTCAACAGTTACTCTACAAGATTATCTAGGGTACAAGCCAATCAAGCACTTCGGTAAAAAGAAACACGATCGTGAAGTAAGGCGTGGCCAAAACTGTTCCGAATTAGGTGCCGCTACCCTACCACACGTATTGTTATTATCTGATTTGTGATGTAGTTGTACTGTCATAGTATACTGAATAATATAGTAGACGCGAAAAAAACGAAATTACGTATACCTCACAGCGATTTTGAGAGAGGAAGCTTTAGTAACAAAAGATCCTCCGTATCTTCGAACGCCTCGCACTGATAACTGGAAGGAGCTACCAAAGAAACACGTTCCCAGAAGAATTAGAGCGAATGCCTCCAACATCTCTGGATAACTTCAGTTGACGCATGCGCTATGCGCTCCACTAACAGAATTAATTAACAGATTAATGTTATACTGTATGGCTACTAATTTTTGACAAAACAAGTGCGTACGCGCAATTGTTTGACATTCAAAGCCTGCATGTCAACTTCCGTAAAATCCGTTCATACAACCGCCCCCTAACATGCGCCCGTAGATAAATCTATGGTATATCCAACAGTGCAGAGTGAATTTCACAGCAAACAGATAGTTATACATTTCAAGAAACATACTGTAGTTAATCTGTGTGCAAATTATAGAGTAAGCACACTGTCATTGATAGCACTAGGTAATTACAGACTTCCTACTAGGTCACCATTCATTCACTTCAAGCTACTGAAGCAAACTTGATGTTTGTGTCAGTAGTTTACACTCTCTCTCTAAGACTCATTAACATTTTATATCATGTACTTGTCCCGTTTCTTTCACTGAGCACAAAACACATTTCAACCAAATTGCTAGAAACATTTTTTCATTTGATTACAACAAAGTACATGTGAGTCATTACTGTGCAAGTAACTCAACCACACTAATGCTAACCATGCCACAGTAATGACTACCATATCTGTCACAGAAGTCTTGACACATGAACAGATCATCACAAACTGTTTCATGATCAACTCGTCTTCTAAATCTTCAAAAGAATAAAGACACATACAACTGAATTAATGCACATCAGTGTATACACTGTTTATTACAATAAAATCCCATTGTCATTCATACAAATGCAAGCACACAAACACTATTCAATCCATGTGTCACTAAAATTGCAAATAAGTCCACACTGTCTATAAATACATTCTAGAAAGTTTAGCAGGATAGCCTTGTTCTGGACACAAAACTTGTTATGATTTCCTACATTAAAGAAAGAAAATTACCTGTTTCATATAAATTCCAATTTCAAGACTTTCATTTGGTAAAATTGGTTCTAATTGCTGGTTAAGAAACAACCTTGTCCTGGTCTTCAGTTCTTCAATGCTACATATATGAAAGCATAAAGTAAGCATTGTGTTTCTCTAATCAGTTACGTATACAGTATGGTACTGTACAGTAATCATGCAAACACTAAGCTGTAAAGTGCAATCACTACATCACTTACTCAAAGTTCAGCACAAGACCTGTTCAAGCGGCATGAAAGGCAATCTGCAGCGTGTAGACAGATTAATGTGACATAAACAAAACAAACCATACTATAATTAATACCACAAAGGCCACAAACTAACCAGCATTGAGAAAAGTGATATTGACAATCCATAATCAGAAAAATCAAACTTCATGTTGGCATAATTAAAAGCAGCCTACATAAAAACAAAACTTTTAATAAGTCAAGCTAAGCAGATCAATCAAAATGCAAAATGCTTCATGGGTTTGGTGAGTTTTCGGTTTCCGTTGGCACCAAAATACATTAAGACTACTTTCGATTACGCCAGATATATTTACAAAACACTAAAACAATCCCTACATTGCAGACAATTTGCTAGGTATCTCCATGGCAATTGCTTGCAATCGCTGCACACTGCATCTGAGTGCTATGCAAGCATGTGACTACAAAGAAGCACGTAGCATACTCATTCTCAATGTCTACAGTAGCAACTGCGCAAAAAATTGAGAAATTACCTTTGCATTTGATACCTGTACGTTCTTCTTGCACAGCTTCCAGATTTGTACGTATGCAATAAGATTTTTTCTTTACAGACACGAGCACCACATTAGATTGCAATTCAAACGCATCCATACGCTTCAGAACAACGACAGCTCGACACTTCGCTATTCGATCTGACGATGTTTCGACTTCTAATACCACAATCTTCGTCCAACATTACCACAGTGCGTACCAAATCGACAGTGCATCACTTGCTACGTATACACGACTTCAATATCACCGAGCCGTGCTACGAATAGGCATAGGTACCACGTATCCTGCAGAGCTGAAGATAATCATATTCTGGTAATTGTAGACGAGTAAAACAACACAGGAGGTCAAAACAGATACATCCACACCTACAAGGCTACATTGTCGAAATATTTAGATATGCGAAAACTGTCATCAACATTACTTATTGAAAGCTCTAGCTAAACGTCGAAGAAGTCATGAGACTTGCGAGGAGCCTACTCAATCCAATAAAGGAGACAAAACGTGTAACTCAGTGTAAGGTAGTATGATTTCCGTATACCATCACAACTCACACCTAAGCTGATCCCATGCACAGAAACAATAAATGTAGCCTACAATTTGCACTGTGGAATAAACACTATAAGATCTAGAGCCATTCTAATATTGACACCGTCTGCTAGAAAGCTCAAATGACCTAGTTAATCAGGTCTGTAAAACAGATCTGATTTCGAATCTTGAAATCTGACTAAATCTCTGTGTTGACTAGTAACCTGTACTGGCAGGACGCGTGCAAACACTAGCAGCATTTGAAAATGACTTGTCAACAAAGGTTTACACAGTCCTAGTACATTAATTAAACTAATGTACTAAACTAAGATGGAGTAATAATAAGTAGCAAGTTACAAAATTATCTTCCATAGTAACAAACAAGACTCCTTCACATGCCAGTCAAAACAACAACTATCTTCATGGGAAGGCCTACACTGTTCGTAATGTGTGTGCGTGTGTGTGTGTGTGTGTGTGTGTGTGCGCGCGCGCATGTGTGAGTCTATCTGTTGTCTATAACACCACCATATTCATTTTAGTGACCACCTCGTCCCCAGTCGTCGACAGTCACTGGTTGGCATTATACAAATGACCACACAAAACAAACTGGCTGACAAATGTGCTGACACAATTCAGTGCCAAATTCAACACAGTTTAATTCGGATGTGCCAGACTAAGAACAATTTACAACAGGCATATAATAATAATAATAATAATAATAATAATAAATAATAATAATAAATTAAGAAACTTGTCTGTCTTTCTCTCCCATGTTTCTCTAGCTTTATCCAAGAGACTATGACTTGTTTCAGTCGTTAGGAAGTTTCTATGGTCTGGCAAACGGTCCCGTTGACGATGACGTTCAGTGCTTTCCTGGTGGTCATTTATATCCACTAGGCGTGCTGTACCGATGTTCGTGGTCACCAGTAATGCCTGCAATCTATATCGAATTGGCTAGTCATTGATCGCCGTGTGGACTACACAGAAACATGTACCCCGTTGGGCTCACCTGCTGGGTTGGTGGGCGCCCAGATGGGGTAAAGACCCCACTTGCCCATTATGGAGGGGCATAGCAACACATAAGCACTTACAGAAAACAGTGCTTCTGGGATCTACTTGGATCCTTCATAAAGTCATGTCTTCTTTCTAGACAGCCGTGATGGTCTAAGTACTTCTGAAGCAGGGTTTGCTTCTGGTACTTGTAATAGACTTTACAAACCAGACTGATCTGATTGAGCCTGACACACATCACAACTTGCAGCACTTACAGAAAACAGTGCTTCTGGGATCTACTCGGATCCTTCGTAAAGTCATGTCTTCTTTCTAGACAGCCGTGATGGTCTAAGTACTTCTGAAGCAGGGTTTGCTTCCCGTACTTGTAATAGACTTTACAAAGCAGACTGATCTGATTGAGCACAACAATAAACCTGCCGGGTTAGTGGGCGCCCAGTTGAGAGGGTGATAACAACAAATCATTGCTTTTTCTATTCACATGTATGTTTCAATATGCAAGCATTGATTCTAAATAGTCTAATTACCAAATCGTTCACAATCAGACCATCAAAGCATAGACTGGAGCACATTCAATTCACTTGTAAATCAAAACTGATATTCACGTGACATTCCCTAATTGATTACTACATACCCTAATTCTGGAAATTAACGCAGTAACTTAGTAAATGCAAAATGCTGCCAGACACTCGCCAAATGCATTATTTACAGAGTTACTACTATTTATTATTTATTTACTAGCTGATTTGGCCCTTCTTAGCCCAGGCAAATTAAATTGTTAGTTATCAAGTGCCAAGCAGATAAAATAACTGCTAAGTATCGTGTTCCAGAAAGATGAGATCCTTTCTGAATATCCGCTATTCACAAAATCCGGATGTAGTTTCACAAATATGTGACCAAATCACACATCTAATCTTGCAGCTATTTAGATGTTGCTGCCACATTACATGAAACAGGTGTAGCAATGTGGCAGCTACTCGACACACATACACAAGGAGAATGAACATACTGAAGGCGTATTCTAAAGAACCTGGTTATACTCAAAAATCTTCCTTTTATCCATGTCACTGGTAACAAACGACAGGCTTCGTGTGTACCGTCCGAGGTCGGTCATAAAATGAACATTTCAGATTCGGTGGAGACCTAATGCGCCATTAGTTTATAGAGAAATTCAAGTGCGAGAGGAGGTGGTTCGATCAGTAAGAAATCGTGGAACTCTGGACGATGACACCACCTTCGTTGACTACAACGATCAAATTGACATGCATGAGCAACGATTAGTGGAGCTACAACTCACGGTTTCGGAGACATGTGCGATCACACAAACAAACCAGACAAACAGACAGCTCTCCTCTATATACAGTATACATCATAGATGTTTGTTTGCACTGCGTTTCCATATTTGCACTTACCCAAATAGCATTGCCTATAAAAACCGTCCACCATGTCAATTCGCATTATTACCCAAGGCATGAAATGCTAGAGTACAGTAGTGCAGGCTGCTCACGTGACGTATGACCGACCGACCAAACGACTCGACGACTCACTCCGCCTACTGCGTAACTCGTGACCAAATATATCAAAACCTATTTTTACCCACGTAATAATTTCCAAAGTTATGATAGTTTTATGCACTAAACTAAGCACCGGAGTAGTTTCTTACACAGACATGTCTTGCAACAAGCAACTGACAGCGCAAGTACTGCATACTGTGTATATGACTATTTGATCTTGATACGTAGCTGTAGATCCACACACAAGCATTACTGATGGTCTATTGCATTCAAGAGTAAGCTATGGCATAAACAATCCATACTCATAAAAGCAACATTCGAAAGAGGACACGAAGAATCTCGTCAAATCATCTAAAACGTAGCAGTATATACGACAACGAGCCAAACTCCTATAGAGTCTTCATCAAGTCTTGTCGCGCCTACATTGCACCGCTTCGATATCCGTCGTATAAGGGTGGAGGACGCATAGGCCGTGGAGGAGGTGGTGTCCTCCTTCTATGTGGTCCGCCAGAAGGTAGTAGTGGAAGAGGATGAGGATATGCGCTGATTTGAAAAAAGACAACGTTCAGTCAAATCGAATGACAACAGTATCAATCAGCAGGATGCAACAAGCAAACACTACAATGGGAACGTTGAGGAAAGTGCTACTACTTGAAAGAAACACTGTCCAGATTATACATGTGTTGGTAATGTCCAGTTTACGATATTCAAACACTCGCAAAAAATTTTCGTGTAACATTTCTAAAAAATCGACCATGACTGCCATACTAATTAACAAACAAAACCTGTCCACCGGTTGTTTGCAAGCTTTCATAATTTGACATGCTAAAACAATCTCAACAAAAATTTTCATTTTTGTTCTTCAAACGTTGAATCGTTGATGTCTAAAAGCAAGGCTAGAAATCTGGCAGTGTACCTTTAAAATTCACTACATTTAGCAGTCATGCGTATTGCCAGAAAATGACAATCCCTATTCGAGAATTACGACAACAACATACGAACTTCGCAACCTGTGTTCGAACTATTCGATTGTCGCAAAGAAAGAAAGGTTTTTCCTAAGCATTGAACTAACAAGCTAGAAACATAAAATCTTACCCTCTTGGTGGTGGCTCCCTGTATTTATCTTCATAATAGCTATAATCAAGAAGACAACAAATATAAAGTATACTTAATGTTACTAAATGCACAATGAATAAACCTTGCATAAGCAGAAGGTGGTGGTGGTGGTGGTTCTGGTCTTCGATATGGTGGAGTACGACTCCTAGAGCGATATCTAGGTGGAGGAAGATCATACGCACGGTAATCTCTTGGTGGTGGTGGTGGTGGTGGCGGCGGTGGTGAATAGCGAGAGTAGTAAGATGATGCCCGACGCTCTTCGTAGTATGGATCACGCCTGTCATAATCACGCCTCTCATATTCATACCACCGAGGGCTGTGATCATCATAGTAGCGAGTTGGAGGCGGTGGTGGTGGAGGCCTGATCAGAGGACTGCTTGCAGCATAAGGACCACTTCCAGCGTAAGGGTCACTTCCAGCATAAGGGCTGCTTCCAGCGTAAGGGCTGCTTCCAGCGTAAGGGTCATGATAGTGATAGGGATTGTGATACGGTGAAGTACCATACATATCAGCGTCATAGTAGGGACGGCCTGTACGTTGGCTAACAGATTGTGATAAAACATTATTATAATTAAATTAATGAGAAGTATGCAATCTTTTTACTAACTCTCTGAGAGGCTCACGACGACTAATTGGACCCATAGGCCGAAGCTTTCCTGACTTGAACTGGTTCTTTGAAACCTGAAAAGGCAAGAAAATGCTGATTACCTAACAACCAGCAACACCTACATAATCCAACTGAAAAATAGTGGCTGTACTGCAACTGTTATGATATTACCACACAGACAACCGTGTGAACTCAAATGCTAATGTTGGAAATTTCTGAAAACGCAAAACTTTGAGTTATAGGTGCAGTCACTAAAGATGTGTGTGTGTGTGTGTGTGTGTGTGTGTGTGTGTGTGTGTGTGTGTGTGTGTGTGTGTGTGTGTGTGTGTGTGTGTGTTGCTATATCTCAGTTGGTTAGAGAGTCATCCTATGGAGTGATTACATCCGGGACCTTGCAGAGTGCAGGGTTGCAGGTTCAAGTCACAGTGATGGCGAGCTATGGCATAATTTTCTTAGGCAAGAAACTTACACACAATTGCCTCTCTCGACTCAGGAGTATAAATGAGTACCTGGTCATTGACTGGGGTGGCAAAGGCCCCCGACTGCGACAAAGTCCATCAGCCCCTGAGGTCCTGGCGGGACTTCAGGTGCCCACACCACAGTTGGCATCACAGTCGGTGCTACTGCGAGTACCTGGCCAGGCTCCAGGAGATTGCTTAGCACAGCCCATAGCTCCTGCGTAGTGCACAGGAACCCAGCACAGGAACCCAGCACAGGAACCCAGCCATCTGGCTGGGATCCTAACGGTAATGAACGCAACTCCTTATCTATTTGCCATTTTATTATATTTTGTGTGTGTGGCCTTATCCAAGCAACTCTAAGCAACACTAATTGATTAAACGACCAGCACCTCTAGATTGCTGTATATATCTACACCTGCTTCTCGCCTCTGTCTACATACAATCAGAACAACACGTGCTGCTCTCACCTCAACTCGAATCACTTTCCCTTGAAATTCCCAACCGTTTAGCGACTCTGCTGCTCTCGATGCGTCTTCAGTTTTGTCGTAATGCTACAAACAACAACGAAATATATCGTTGCCTCGTCACCCTAATCTGGAACTCGATTCACCTACTAGGGAGTCCTACTTACCACAAACCCATAGTCGGATAGAATGTCGCACTCGGTAACCTTTCCATACCGCTCGAAAAGCGCTTGCAATTCGTACGCTTTGCAATCTTGAGGAATGTTCCCGACGTACAGCTTCTTCGACATGGTCCGTCAACCGTGCGCGCGCTAAGCAAGCACACCAACCCACAAATTTCCGGTTGTTCTTATAATCGCCTAGTAAATTCTAACGCATTGGAATTACAATAGCTTAGTTAATGAAGCATCTACATATATAAATCTCTCAACACTAACAATCTATTATCTAATTTGAGGAGTCTTCGGGCTTGGAGACATAGACATAATATACAATCTTCTTGGAACGCATAAAGCTGTGTGAGTTGTCAAGTTTCAATACATCTATCACGCAGCAAGTGGCACGTAATAAACTAATTAACTCAGACTAACGACTTGTGTCTCACATGTTCCCTTTTTACTGCAAGCATAGTGACTTTCTTCTGGTATCAATGAGCAATCAACACGTTCAACTGGCATCTGCATAAATGACAAACCACCATCAGTCCAAAGCCTAAAGGTCTACCCTGCTAAAAGTTAAAAACTGTTTCTCAAATTTAAACTCCATTTATTTATTTAATTAATTAAGCTAGAAAGTAAACACATGCACAAATGCAAATGTAAATGTTGGAAATTTAATTGTATTCTAAAGGTCCAGCCAGAACTCATGTTTAGGCCCACATACCAGTAACTATATATATAGAGTAGTAATAAAATGATGTGTTGTAGACAAAACAACAAGTGACTGAAGACTAAGTCAATAAGACTATTACTAAGTCAATAATTATTTATTAACTGATTGATTACAATCAGTCTCACAATCAATTCCATTTCATTTTCAAGTTCAGACGAAGTCTTGTAATATGTAAGTCCAACGTTCACATCGTGAGACTCACTCTTTACACCCCACCTGAAATACACCTACGTCATCATTCAGAGTCGCCAATGTTGCAGACTAACAACACACAATACCAAATCACACTGCCTGCTTCTGCAACCTCAACAGGTACATCGAGTGCGTGACCAGCACTGATGGTTGCTGATTTACGAAGTGGATCGTCTTTGCTAAAATGGCCTATTTCTGACAGATAGTACCGCTTTGGCACAGTACCACCTTGGCATATCTACCAGTACATAATGATGATACACACCAAGTGTATATACGTATAATGTGATAATCTTACTCCACACGTCGGGTCACCATTAGGACCGGTAGCATTGCCACCATAATGCACTGGTAGCTTGTCGGGATGAATATGTTTTAGCAGCACATCTCTCCAATCTCCTTTACAGACAATAACATACACACAATCAACTACAAATATTGTTGTACTTGATTATTATCTTTTCACCAATCCCTTCACAACCAGGGTGGCTCGATCACAGCATGCACTATGTTACATATCTTGTTTCTATATAAACATATTTTCACTACTGACCTACCATTATGCACATGATTCTATATCCTACTGTATTTCAAAACAACACTGTAAAGCCAAAACTGCTGTATCAGGTTGAGTCTCAAAACAACACAATTTGTTATAGTACTCTGAACTTTGGTTTTTAAACTTAAAACAGTTCAACACTCTGATTACATGTATACTTAACAAACATGTAACTACTGGTATACTGTATCTTCCATCTTTCTTTGTTTCCTGTAACATCTGTTCATTTGCCAATTATATTTCCAAGTTGATACAGATCAAGTTAGCAGCGCCTTAGCAACCATGCACTTCCAAGGTTCTGAGTAGCTGCTAGAATCTCTAAAGCCAAGTGCCAAGTATGATTACATGCCTCAAGGTGTCATTTCTAAATAACAAGGTTAGTAGATATAAATAGACAAGTGTCATACCAACTGATTTGATTAGTATTTAATTAAACAGAGAAGTGGCACCTGGAAAATAGATCGAGGCAATAAATTCTGTCTCTGCATACAGATTAATCCTAAACAGCTCATCCCCTGAAGCTACTGCTGTAACTATAGGAATAAAGTAAGCAATCAATCACACCTCGTCATTAAACGTTCTTCTAGATCGACTTTGTGATTTTGACTATATAAGAAGAGATGAGAAGAGCAAGAGCCAGTGTATGTGACATGTCCAACTACTATGCCAGAGAGGTAGATACAGTATCTACTTGTCACAATAGAAGCATGGACATAGTGGAGCAGATACAAACGCAATAGCTGTCAAAAGGTATTGCATGTAGTATAATAAAGCACCCACCATACAAGTCTTGATGCACACAAGCATGCACTTTTTAGAATATCTAGGATCCTATTTTAACATATCTGGCATTGCTTGCAGCAGCGGTCCATGCAAGAAACTGCCACAACTCCAGAACTAAGCCGTTTTGCGCAAATCTACCAAAAATAAAACAATCTTATACCCATAGAAACACTGCTATACCTTTATGACTTAGCGATAGAAGAGATACTGCAATAACATGCACACATGTGTGCACACACACACACACACACACACACACACACACACACACACACACACACACACAGTGCAAAGGTGACCACTCTCTGATATATGCACCCCAGTCTACATTTCTGGCCGTTCTCTAGTACTCAAACAAAACACAACGTCTACAAAGGATGTACAGCACAGGACTGTATCAAAGACTAACAGATTTTGGTGGAAAATTTGGCTACACTGGCCTATCATAAGTAATTCCGACGTGTCAGACAGTTGTACCAGTCTTAGAATAGATATACTCCCTTTAATGGGTCAAACTATACTACATTAATAAACAAAATAAAACAGCAAACATGTGCATGTGCTTACTCCCATAAGCAATGACAATGAAATGGTATACATAATTGACTCTGTAAAAACCTTCCCTAAATGTCATATACAGTATAAAAGAGCACACAAAACTAAAGTCACACATATAGCCCTTACTTCCTAATATATGAATCTTTGTTCTGGTTTCTTCAGCCAAAAATGGTTGCACCATACCATACAAGACAGCCATTAGTTTAGGAGCTGCCAAATGTAATGTCATTACAACAATCAAGTCCACTGCTGCATTTTTTCCATACCATTTATCACATATGAGGCTTTAAGCCGTTCTGGATAATTCTGCTCCGAAAATCTAGCCATCTGCAAAGTAATAAAACCAAGACAATTCAATCTACTACTGATGATAGATTTCAAGTCGCACAAGACTAGCACCTCAATAAAGAGGTCCAATGCAGGCTTCCAAAGATTATGCCATCCAATGCCTCCTAGATCCATGACTACTGTAACGAGATCTACACGGTTGCCATGCTACAAGCAGCATCCGTCTCCCTGTTACTCATCAAAACTTTGCAATTTCAATATCACACCTTTTTTGACTGCTCTGCCAAAAGTTTCGTACAGATTTCTCCATTCCTTAACGCTTTCTTCATAATATCATATTTTCTTGCAGACTTCAACAGGCCTGTAGTACAAGTGCATGCATCTCATCATATCAATCCACTTAGGTTCCCGATTGACGCCAAACCAACCAACCTTTGAAGTCCATATTTCCTGTGACGTCATAGTATACTAAGTCTCCGTCTCTGTCTTCACCAAAAAACTCTCCAGGCTGATAGAGTCTTAGCACCTAGTAGCAAATCATGCATGCATGAACTTGCAAGCAGTACTGCTTCCGTTGAACTGCATTTGCGTACTTCCGGCGGTTCCCACTCCCTTGCTGTGTCCAATTCCCATTCAGCTCGACACTCCATGTGCTAGAGAGAGAGAGAGTTAGAAACGTCGCCAGGCAAACAAATCAAAGCAAACAGGTGATAAACCTACACGACGTAGCATCTGTTCAGACTTGGACAAATCAAACTTCCTGGCTAAAATCGCATGGGTATAGACATGTGCATCGTCAGCATGATGCATATTGTAATAAATACTATGTCGCTGCATCACCTCGTAACCAACGCAGAAGATAGAAATCATCGTGTTCTGGTTTGAGAATATCAGTTACGCACTCCCTGAACTGTACAATGCAAAGAGTTGACTATTTTTTGGCAAGCCGGCTGCAAGTGACAGTTTCTAGACGTGCAAACACTTGCCTTCTTCAGAGACAACTCCTGCTCGTTGGATAGGTCGCCCATGTGTCCGCTCATCTTCGTCGTTAGTGCATCCAAACTGCAAATGTGTCCGCATCCACCAGCAAGCACGCACTCAGCAGTACAAGTACAGCATACCGGAGATGACGCACGCATGGTGACCACGCCCGCGACGTAATTGGAATCAACTGTTTGCGTTTGCGTAAGTCATTTGCAAGAAGAGCGGAGAGGGCGAGACTCCCGCATGACCGTCATGCATTTCTAGTGACTCGTGAGTCACTTACTTAGTCCTGTGTTGCACTATACGGTACAAATAAAATCATACACTTGCTGTTTCAACTAAGTTTAGTACAAACTTAAATTGTTTGTGCCACTAATAGCTTAGAAATTTTGCTGTCCGTAAATATGCCTAGAGTCATTCTCACATGTGCGTGGTCATCCCAACAACCGAATGCAACTTTAATAAACAGACGAAAAAACTATAAAGTAACCAGACTTGCCATTTCAGACTTCAATTAGAAGAATCTCAAGTATCTAAGCGTGAAGATACCGTATCTAGGCGAAGATTAGCACAAATCACAAATTATTTGATGACTAGTGATAGCCGTTAATTAATGTTGATGAGTCTGCACTCTAGTACCTAAATCAGCTACAATCTGTCTTAGCTTGCTAGTGTTTGTGTAAAAAAGCACCCATAGTTCACGTTCGGCAGCCAGAAGTGGACTACTGGACACCATCTAATAAACATCAAACCATTACAAAAAAATCACAACACCAAAAATATTAAAATATCAAACGCACCTTCTTCTTTTCATTCCAGCTGTGAACAATTTCTTTAATAGACTTCTCCAAAGAACCAACTATTTCATTTAATTTTTCCAACTGCTCAGTAATTGTCTAGAATACATAATTAAAATGAACTCCTACACTTTGAGAATGATTTTTAGTCATAATTGGACGAGGTATCACGCATATCAAATGCCACACAGTAGCTAAACCATACGCTTACATCTACTGTATCCAGAGAGATAGAAGAGAGGGTTGGCACCCAGTACACAAGGGTACTATAATTAATTAACACATGGCAACAACTCACTAAAACAAAACACTTATGATGGTAAGGTTGCTAATATATACTAATTAATTAATCAGTAATGTCTGTTGCATAGCACCCTTTTGTAATGTAATAACATGCAAGTGACGACCACCCATATCCAAGTCATATATTGAGTACACCTCATTCCCGGTGTAAACACAAATATTGGAAACCTCTCAGTAGTGCACTTATTATGACATTAAGATGCTTACTATTGTCTTTGAGTTGGAGAATGCCAAATCAAGGCATTGCTGCAGACTCTGTTCTCTAAAAGAAAAAGCCTTGTTACAAACACAAGAATCCCATTAACACTTGTGTGTCTTACAGTTGACTAACATAAACTTGTCTCGTTAACTCTGTAGCCAGGGTTCTTGATTTTATTGCATCAAACTGCTGTTGCAGTGCAGTAACATTATCTAGCATTTGTTTGTATGTAGAAAAAAGTTGTTGCTGTTGATGTTTTTCACCATGTTTACACTCTAGTTCTATTCAATACAAAATTGCTCAGTTCATTACAATTAACACACCAAGTTGGATTATAATGACAAAACCTAGCATTGCAAATAGACGATTCATAGAAGCATCTCTGCTGTCTAATGTTGCACGTGTTTGATCTGGAGCCTTCAAGTTTAGATGTGACATAGCCAACTACAAAACAATACAGCACTATTGTAAAAAAGAGATTGTAACAGCAGGCATGACTTCAACAAAACAAATTCTAACAACACTACTCATTACGCTGTTTATAATTTGCTTACACTGTGTCAGCACATAAGAAGAAAATGTGCATGAAAAGTCATTGTGTTTTCACTCTGACTAATGCCATTTCTTTCTTGCAATGCCTACTGTTGCTGTTCTTGCCACCAAGACACAGTGAATTGTTTAAAGTAACAACTGTGAGTGTCTCTACTCAAGTAATAGACACTTTGGTAATTCTATTTGAAAAGAAAATGTCTGATCTAAAAGAATTTAATATCAATCTGTCTCTAGTGTAGCGTACTTAGAAACAAAGAGTGTACGTAAAACCACCTACTCAGTCTGACTGTTTGTTTTCTATACTGACCACAAGACCCTCAAGTATTACAAGGCATCCATTACCGTATGTATAACAGTTCTCTCACTTCAGTTGCTTCTTTTGTTTGTACGGCTGCTGATAAGTGAGCTTCTGTTGCAGCCAGCAGTCGATGAGAGTCTCTGAGCTCCCTCCCTTCCCTTTCCAAAGCCATAGAAAGAAACTCATGCCTACCTCTTTGCTGAAGTAAGTAGAAGATCACCTACAAGCCAAAGTGACTGTCAGATGTCAGTATAATGAAACATACTATAATAGTTCTGTACCTTGTCTTGTTTAGACATGAAATAATCTTGCCGAGCTTGTTTCAGCTCATAATCTCCCCTTAGTACACACGTTTGCTGTAACGTGGCCAGTTCATCAAGTAAGGGAGTCATTTCTGTGTCAGTCACTTGAGAAGTTTCTTCTTTCAATTCAGCTAGTTTTTGCTGAGACTCTTCAAGTTCTGTCCTGAAATTTAGTGACACAACTGATACGCATAACACTATATATGCGCATATTAAATCACAGTTCAGTAATATATAATTTGCCTCTAAGTGAAACAACTTGTTACAGAGTTTAAACAAACAAGCCACGTTAAAAATAGATAAAACAAGTTTAGTTGATTAACACAAATTTGTGATCTACTCATTGCCCGTCTTTAAATCTTAGATTTTGCTTTCTAGTGCAGAATTACTAAGTAGTCCACACCAAACATAGTGCACAAACTCCACTGCAGTATTAGACACTGTTTTCCCCACAATCTTCATCCATATGTATTGTCACTATGGATCTATACATATTACAGCAGCGTCAGCTTTTTGGCTCACAAATATCTGGACCAACCATTCCTCCATGTGGCCATTTGAAAATGCCACGTTGACCAACAGACACAAGCATCACAGCCCTCTACATACTCACATAATAAACAATAACATAAACTAAACTGCCATCCCTTGACAATAGAATACAAAATATTTTATTGTTAAATTAGCACATCATAGCTAGTTACAAAAAAACAAGTTAAGAATGTTGCATACCGAAGTGTCTGAACATCTTTTATCATTTCAATGTCCAAAGATTCAATCTGATGATTAAATGATCGGCAAGCTGCATTTACTTTAGCCCGTGCTGTCAGTGCATCAATTCGTTGACCTTGACTCAATGCATAACTAAACATGCGCGTAAAGTAGCCAGTCAAACCTATCTCAGTCAGCTTAATTCAATAACTTACACAGATTGCAGACGAGCCAATTCTCGAGAATATCCAGCTTTCACTGTCTCTGACTCACCTACACAGAGAAGAGGCAGTTTGGCATGTTAAACAATACACAACATGAGAGGAGACAACCATTTCCTCGAGAACACTAAAACAAAACGATGCATATATACTGAATGAGACAAGGGAAATGCAAAAACATCTGCTGAACTACATGCTGCCTGCATCCTCACGTCGGTATGTACATCAAACCACAGCAGACAAACGTCATTGTGCATGTCCACAACATTTTAATTTTGATTTTGATTGTGGCCAAGATCAAAACTGGACCAGCAAATCCAAGCTTCAAGAAATATTATTGGTCTGGCCTTAGTGAGCGACCCACCATTCAAATCACACCCTCTCATAGTATAAACACCATGTGGTAAGTAGATTTGTCTCACCCTTGACTAGCAGACTGTCTGGGTCACCCACATTCAGTAGTTCATATCTTGAACCTTCCTTTCGACCTGCTAGTTGAGCAACACCCTAGACACATTACTCAATAATCCTTCATGTCAAGCAGTTGTATAATGCCTATATGTTACATCAAAGAATTGTTTCTTTGTGTATGATGTCAGTCGTTCCATGTACTCGTTTTCTGATGCTTCATGATGAGTAAAGTCCTGATGTGCTAGAAAGTGAGATGTCTGCTCCTTGTCATCTATCACAAAACCATTACAGTATTATAATACACTACAGCCATACAAACTTTGCAACAACAAAAAACATTACAGTGTAAGTAATACAGGCAAGCAATAGTAATGTATCCAAATATCCTCCCTGAACAACGTTAAGCAATTCGAAGTGTCTAGAAAGTTGTTTGAGATAGAAATAGAAGCCTTGGGGCAAGTATCAGAGCATGAATGCGAATGAAAATTATACATTCTCATCAACTGGCTAATATGATAGGTAAGTCAATAGATAAAGATCTAATCATTACAAATATTTTATGTACATTGATTTCTCAGACAAGTAGGCAACAAATTCTGGTGTGTGCGACATGCAAATTTTTAGACTCAAAGTCACTAATGTTAATGTCAGTAGCCATACATTTCATGTAAACAACCATAATGTCAGCCAGTGTTGTAACCTTGTGAAAGGCTCCAAAGTTGCTGTTTGCAATGTATAATTATATGCCATTGGCTATTGCCCAAGTTTGAAAAATACCCGAAACAAGAACTTCCATGTTGTCAGACCCAAAGCAGTATTTCTTTACCTTAACTGCAACAACTGATTTATTTCTTAATAAAGATGAAAAGTTTAAACCCATCTAAACAATTACCAAGGACCGTCGACTATCAATCCAATGGAGAAGTAATTGCTAGATTACAAGTTTACAACATGATGAAACACAACACACCAGTTCTAACTCACCTGGAATTGTAGTGTGAAGAGCCACTAGAGAATGGGCAGACTTCTCTAGATCATTAATTGCTTCATTGATCTGACAAAAGAAACATCATAATCAACATCAAATCAGCTGTGATTCACTGCTACCAAAGAATTGTCTTCCCAACTCTTGTGCAAAACTTTGTCCATTCCTTGTCCTGCATTTTCTATTGCTGGTGCTAGCTCACTATTTCTCTTACGAATTCTTGACAGATGGCGACTAAACAATATTCAACAAAAATTTAATCGAAGAACAGAACAAAATACAGAACACTATAAGATCAACTATACCACATAGAGAGCCACACAGCTAGACTAACAGTTTGCTCTACTCTCATGCATCTTCAACTTCATGTATAGAAAATTCACTATTAAATGTCAACATTTCAATGTCTTGTTTATAATTTTAATGTTTCTATATCACAATGAAGAAACAGTGTGCATGCTCAAAGTGATGAAATCCTTTCATTTTTTGAGAGCATAAAACTAAGATCAAAATAGTGGTTATAACAAGAGAAAAATCCTTGAAAACTACTGATCACTCTTAGCTTCATAATTTGCTGCAAAGCTGATGGCATAAAAGCCTGAATGACACATCACCACAAATTGGATCTCATCACGTATTTCAAGACCATCAATTACAGTAGCTCAACCTGCAAAATAGTCTATTGCAACAGCATGTTGTCATGGGATGTTTTCGCGTTACAAGTTATTCATGTTCAAAATACCGACCTATCAATCTGATTGCCACAAAGACAGATGGATAGACGAGGAGATCATACCTCAACTGATCCCGTTGAGCTTCCAACAAATGAACTTGTTTCTTGCCCAGCTCAATAGACGAAGATAAATGTTCTACTTCTTGTCTACATCCAATAGACTCCTTTATAAAAACACTAACTCAACACATTCGCGCCTAATCCGTACTGCTCTTCGCCAGGAAATAAAGCAAGTGCGACAGCGTGTCTCGCATCAGCCAATCCTCTCCGCAGACTGTCAATATGCAACACGTGACCTTCCTTTTCCAAGCTCTCCAATCTACAATAAGAACGTAAAGATTTAAGCATAAAAAATTATAGACTAACCTAACAAATAAACTTGGCAAGTTCTTCTGCAGTCAGCACACAATCCGACGTTAAAACGTCCGCCACCTCTGACATAACCGTTGATGTTTCATCATCCTGGAATAGATGTTCTAGTCCCGTCTGGTCTAGCATGCCATCGTATCCGATGGCTCGCAATCGCTGTGCAAACGTTTCACTTGCGTTCATCTCCCGCGATTAATTTGCGGTGAGCAAACTACGCATGCTCGTAGACTTACTTACCTGTTACTACGGGATACGGAAGAGTGTTTATGGAAGACAAAGGGAGGAAGGTTTCTGATGCGATTGAAGGATCAGAAGTAGCATCAGATGTTGGCGCTAGTCCAGGACATAGCTGTACAAGATTGAGAGCATCGGAGAGTGCCCTCTTGGGGTCTTCCGTGGGAACTGATGCTTCACAGGCATCCGAACTGACTGATAGCGAAGATCTAGCCCTATCTTTACCTACTAGCTCAGCAACACTTCTTCCAGTTGAAATTATAATAGAAGACAAAGTTACTCAACTTCATGCAGATGCCTCGAAACTAGCAAATGATCCTGAACGAGCGATTCTTCTTCTCAACAAGGCAGTCTCTCTAAGGCCTTCTGTTGCTCAATATTATGTTGCCAGAGCTGAGATGTTTATTCAACTGTGTGATTTTCGCTCTTCCATTCTCAATCTGAAAAGAGCCCAAACTCTGGATCGACGCAATCTCGATATTCACGGCAGACTGGCATTTGTCTATTATTTTTATGGTCAGATTCTTTTCGACCAGCATCTCTACACGGATGCTCTTACTTTATTTCAAACTGCAGCAAGGATGAAACCAGAGAGCATTAGCTATAACGTTCGATCTATCACATGTTTGGCGGCACTCGGTCGTCATGGCAGCTGTCTTGATTTGGTGAACAAAAGATTAAGATTGAATGAAGAAAACCCAGATCTTTATGTCATGAGAGCAAAACTTCAGCAGATGTTTGGAAATATCACACAAGCGTATTTTGACATCTCTTGTGCTTTGAAAATAGATTCCCATCATTGTGAAGCAAAATCTATGCTAACGGTTTTTGTGGAGAAAGCAGAAGAGTTAAGAGATTCGGCTGTTCAAGAAAGCCTATTAGGCAACATGAAGGAATCCATTCAGAAGATCACTTCTGCCATTGAAACGAATCCCTCGAAGGCTAGTTATCATACCTTGCGAGGTGCTATTCATAGACGACAGGGAAACTTTGAAGCAGCAATTGACGACTTCCTAGTGGCGTTAGACAAGTGTGGTGAAGTTGAAGGAATGAAGGTTGATCTACTCACCAGCAGGGAAGCATCCAGACAATTGGTGCTAACCTATAATGATTTTGCAGTCGAATGTTTTACCAAGCAGTACTACAATGAAGCTGTTGTGTTACTGAATAAGGCAATTAAAGCAGAAAAGGAAGAAAAGGGTTTGTTTATCAATCGAGGTGACTGTTTCTACTGTATGCGTGAGTTGCACTTCAGTTTGTCTGATTATTTACAAGCATTAGAATTGGATCCTAATGATGTGGATGTCCGTTCCCGAATGTCAGTCATTCACTGTGAACTAGGAGTCGATGAATTTGAGAACAAACACTTTGAAAAGGCAGCAGAACATTTCAGTACTTCTATAGACAACAATCCACAAATCTCAAGATATTATGTTTGTCGAGCTCATGCACGTTATCTTATGAATGAGATGGTAGAAGCCCAGGAAGACATTGTACTGGCATTGCTACTAGAACCAGGAAATGAAGAAGCTGGTCTTCTCTTTCAGAGACTGTTTCCTGGACAAACATTAGATAGAGTAGTAAGAAAAGGACTGACAAATATTGAAAGATACAAGCAGATTCTGACTAAGACTCAGCAACCAGGAAGACTGAACACACATTCGGTTCCTGCACTCAGTGATGATGGAAAAGTAACTGCAGCAGTCCAAGACCTTGTGACATCTCTGAGTTTCAAATTGGACAGCCACAGCAGTCATAGCCTTCTTTCTATCACTGATGGATCCCAATCACAAGTTGTAGCTTCCATGACAACAGTGAGCAAACCTAACGTTGATGATGGAAATGGAAATGACATGCAACAAAAGTTGGCGATAGTCCCTCTTCCAGTAAATGTTATGCCTGATCTCAGGGCATGCATGAAGGAATCTGAGTTTCATGCTGAAATCTACTACTCAAAGAAGAGAATGGACAAAATGGTCCAACACCTCCTTTATAAGAGGGAGAAGTTGGATTATTCTGGACCAAAAATAACAAGCAGACTACCAATTTCATAGACCATTCAACAGACTAATGCAGTTTATATGGTTCTCTGTTAAGTAATAGTAAATAAACGTACTTTACAATATATACAGTTGTGAGGTGAATATATATATATCAATTCGAATCAAGAGTGCTAGGTCTGAGTCTCTCGCTAAGAATGGTCATGATGACTGACAACAGCTCTTCGCTGTCTTGGGTCTGCATGATCTCTTTGACTATGTTAGTCTGGAGTTCAATACTGTTCACCTGCATCCATATTCGAACACACTGCTGCTGTAGGAAATTTGCTGAGTATAAGCAGGCAAAATGAAACACTTCAACTAAATTGTGGTTAGTGATGTACTTTGATACTACAATCTGGCACTCTTCATTGAGATCAGTGAGAAGAAATTGACTGGACAGAGCAATGACACTCAGACCTAGGCTGTAAAGACAGTCACCATTATCAACTCCATCCACTAGCTGCAAACCAACAGATAGATAACTTTCAATGACTGTCTTACACGTCCATGAACAGCCATGAAGTGAGTGTGATACAGCAAGGAGAGCTGGATAGTCAACCCCAGGCATATCAATGCTCTTTGCACCTGACTCCCGGAACGATCCCGAAAACATAGCATGAAAGTAGTCTGAACTTGTGATCAATGCATCCTGACAGCAGACAACCGTCTTTCCACAGTCTAACCTCAACGTGATCAGTTGCCGACATTCATCATCCTTCACATTAATTGCATCTTCATATGAACACTTCACTTCTGCCATTTCTTTATCCTCAATTGATGCATCACTTCCTAGTCTCATTCTCTTGGCAAGTGGTGACTTCATGTCTTCATCAAAGCCTCTAACCACTTCCAAGTTCCTAGCCATCAGCAGAAGACCTTGCACAACAAACTCCAACTCCTTGGCACTAAGCAAAGCCTCTCTCAGAAGGTCAATTAAATGTTCAAGTCCTCTGTATTGCACAAATAGTTTCTGCTGCACTTTTCTGTCTTCAACAATATATGGCAATGACAAAGCATAGTCTTTTATTTCTTTCTTAGTACCACGGATCAGCTTATGAGTAATAAGTCCCTGGCCATAGTCAGACTCAGCTGAGTTTCTAAGAATGCACAACAATCGATATCCTCCACACGCTCGACCATCATTTGTACACCTTTTTGTATACACATCACCAGAACAAAGCTGCTGATACACAAATGGAGCGGTCTGAAGCATAATAAGATGTTCCAAGCAACCACTGTTGTTTGCCAAGCGAACCAAAATTTGCATTGCCTTTGGATGAGGATGGCACGAATATCGAAAGTATTCAACTAGAACTTTCACAACATCATATGTAAGAAACGCTGGAATACATTCCTTAATGAGGCTCACGATTGACAACAAACTTAGGAGTTGATGCTCCGAAGGATTCGGAGCACATGTTCCACTATCACTTGATACTTCCTCTTGAGCTTGGAAATGAAGAAACCCTTGTGGAGATGTTGGCTCTGATGTAGTTGGTGAGAGGGCTTCGGTTGAAGAAGGAGAAGGAATGTCAGATGTTGGGCTGAGTCCCATTGTTGGTGAGACATCAACTTGTCTGAGCAGCTCGTGATCAGTCACAAGAGGTGATGATGCACCAACACCGGTATCATGTTTCCTAACAGGAACAGGACTGACTGCATGTCGTATCAGCTTGGCAGTATCTTCACAAGTGTTTGATACACTATCACAAATGTGCTCAAGTCTTTGCTCAGCTGCAACACACTTGCTTTCAATTCCATCAGAACTTTTATCACCACTGGTAGGTATCTGTATGATTGAACTCAGTCTCTGAATCAGCACTGTAACCAGTCCCATACCAACCATTTGCTTCAATCCACACTTATCATAGTAATAACACATTAGCGCAGACAGCATCTTGTCATGCAGCTGATGAAATTCTGAGTTACCAAGTATTTCAATCATTTTGGCCACACCTCCATATTCAATCAGTCTGTTTCGACAGACTACATTCCAACAGCAATAGCAAAGTATATGGGCAGCATATGATTTGATTTCTTCATCTTGATTCGTCTGTAAATGATGCAGAAATAGGCCTATACCCTCTACAGTTGCAATGCTGGAACAACAATCAGAACACTTTGACTTCGAGCACAATAACAAAGTATGCAAAGCAATACGTTGAATGCCCGCATCTTTATGATATGTTAAATTGAGTAGTACATCAAATCCATTGTCAGTGTCCTTTAGCTGTTGTGAGAAAACATCAAACCAACTGAGCTGCTTGAAAATCTTGAGACCACTGGCAATGACAACTGGATTAGTAGATTTCAAGGCAGACAAAATAATCTGGACGCCATTCCTCTTGAAAAACATTGCATGACATGATGAGTCTACAAGGAAAAGATGTAGAGCACGAAGGCCGCACAGTTGAGGATCTGTATCATTTGTCTGGCTCAACATCGTCAATAAACTCGTCACAATGTTGAGACTAAGGTAGAACTGCAAGTTTTCTTGATCCTTTGCTAAGTTGGCAATAGCTCGAGCAGCCCGTGAGTAAACATGTGAGTGTCTGGACATTAACAGTTTCACTAAACAAGTCCAAACAATAATCATATATTTCATACCAAGCAAAATCCACAAATTGATTCTTAAAGATAATCTGCAAATCATCATTAACTAATGTACTATAAATGGCCAAGTTCAATGACACCACCACACTTAGCAATCCTTCGATGTTTGAAAACAAAGTTTGTTGATACGCATGATGCAGAATACTTGCATGTATTCAAAATTCAAGATAATCTATCAGTTTGTATTATCTAACACATACTACATATTATACTAAATAAAATGCAACATATTATTGTAAAGACAATCTTCTGCAGGGTTACATAACACAAACATTAGCAGCAACACGATTACAGTCATATAGTAACAGTGGTTAGTCACTGGTTTAGAGTATTTGACTACACTGCCTAAACTAAAGATTCTAACAGCAGCATAATTACAAACGTGCGCCATCTTACAAACTCGTGTAAAACATGACATGTAGACAAGACACATGTAGACAAGACGTCATAGTTCAACATATGAAATGAACATCATGCACCAGTGTTCACAAGACTTTATTTATTTAAAGATATATTTGTTGACTTAATATGAGTACTACTGTAACACGCCAAAATTGTGTTGGCTCAGTGACTTAACATACTCACATGCTGAGTGAGAAGACATTGCTGCAAAAAGAAGAATAAGTTAAGATCAGTCAAAACACCTACAGCATCATCAAATATGCATGATTCAGTGATCTCGTTAGTCAGAAGTCACCTATGTGTTATTTGAAACATTTTCTGACAGCAACCATAACATCACAAGTATAAATTTCAGTCTTGCTAAGACTGCATTTCAAGGTTGCATCAACCTTTCTGCCCTAAACCAGTCAGTCTACACCCACTCAAGCCACAACCAGCCAGCCACACAATCAGGCCATACTCCAAATGACAATGAAAGGCTGCGAGCACACTGAAAGAAATCAATACAGTTCAAGCTTGCAAGAACTAAAATCAACTGCCTATACTAATTACATCCTAATTGAGGTGTTGAATTGAGGTGCTTGACTTGAGGAAACTCTAGCAGCAACATACAAAAGTTTAAACTATCAATTTCTACACAATGCTCACGTCTAGTGCGTCTGTACGCAATTCTATTTGAAAAAGCAAGCTCCAGGATTAATCGGCTTGAACTCTCAGATCTACAAATTTTATGAACTAAATCATATTTCTTCCAAATGGATACATCATTACAAAATGCATAGAAAGCTCCAAATAAAGCACAAAATAAGGCTTGTCCTAACAAACACACACAACGCAATACCATTGCATTACAATATTGCGACTGCACTTACTGCATAACATGCATACACCCACGCACGCACGCACGCACGCACGCACTCCGCACCCACACAAACTCACCCGGGACATCTAGACACTTCAAATCTCGAATTTCTTTCTGGAAACCCTCCTCTCTACAACAGTCTGCAAACACACTAATAGCGTGCTGCGCTATCTTCTTATCCGTCGACTGCACGAGCTCCACAAGCGGCTGCGTGCCTCCCGCCTCTCTAAAATCACGCACAAACGTAATTGTCCTGCTCTTACTCTCCTTCAATTCTTGAAGCGCTAATTTCTTCGCCTCATCGCTGCTACTCGTCTGCAACTGTCGAATTATCAGATCCAGCTTGGCATTCCAGGTGCGCACGCGCCGACTCTTAGCTCCCACAATGACGTCACAGTCGTTTGATTAGAAGTAGAGTCACGGCTGACCTGTGCGGAAGTTAGGAGCAATGGAACCGACGAGCGCAAACGAGACCGTTCCGATGCAGTCGAGTGCAGACGTTCAGCACAACGGCGCGTCGCCCGTCAAGCTAGAGCGCACGAGGTGAGCTGATTTTCGATGTCGATTTCATTGAACCGAATCGACGTCGTAGCACAGCGCTGCAGCGGCCGCTCGTCGCGTGGCGGTTTGCACTCGACGCACATCTCGCTTTGCATACCTACAATGCACGCTCGAGCCTCGATGGTCGGAAATTGGTATCATATCTTGGTAAAGGAACAGGAACCCTCACCCTCCTCGTCTCTCTGGGAGGTACTACAGCCCCATCTCATTGAGCAATACAAACGTCACGTTGTCTACATGTTGCACAGTCCGTTTGCATGCTGTAAAGACGTCTCACGCACGAGAATCGCTCGAGAGTGACTCGTGCGCGTCGTTTCTATGCTTCACTGTCATACATCACCGCTGCGTAGCAACCAATTTTTTCTCTCCGCGTTTGTAGTTCGACGTCGACGTCGCCGACCGACGCCGTTCGTATTGACTTGCCGTCGCTCGTCGCTATGAAGAGTTTAATCGAGAATAAGATCTCGGAGGAGACGGAACGAGCGCAGCACGAGGAGGTCGAGCGCGTCGCAGCGGTCGTCTCGATTCGCGACGGCAACGAGAGCGGGGATGAGGCGACTGACGACGCAAGTCCTCCCATTTCGCCCGAATCGACAAGCACGACCGGGTCAGCATCTGATGATTCAGTGTTGTTCAACGAGCGACCGGCGGTAAGCGATTGTAGGCGTGGTTTCGTGCTGTGTGCAAAAGCTTGTTCTTGTGTGTCTCCATCAGCCTCTAGATCAGACTGCGAGGAATTTTCCCAAGAGGTCTAGGTATAGTCATCGAGCTGCTCAGTCGGGATTGTCTGCATTTGTCAGGACAAGGTGTGTGTGTTTGTGTGTGCTTGCTTGTTTGTTTGTTTGTTTGTTTGTTTGTTTGTGTGTGAGGCTCAGAGAGAGAGAGAGAGAGAGAGTATGTGTGTGTGTGTGTGTGTGTGTGTGTGTGTGTGTGTGTGTGTGTGTGTGTGTGTGTGTGTGTGTGTGTGTGTGTGTGTGTGTGTGTGTGTGTGTGTGTGTGTGTGGTCATTCTGTGCAAGGTGTCGTCTCACTCGTGCTATCATCTTTACTTGTTGTGTATCAGGACGGGCGGTACGAATCCTGTACGTGCATTGGAGCTTCTTCGCGTTGTGTTGCAGCCATCATTTGAGAAGCAAATTGTGCATGTTTGTCAGAGCTACATTGAGGCAAGGCACAAAATTATAATTGAAAGAATGATGGTTTACTTTACAAGCAATCCAACTTGAAATTAAAAGAAATGTTACACTTATTGAAAGTTTGCTGTTTGTTTTAGTTGCTAAAAATGGCAGCTGGAAATCTTCAAGAGAATTGGGGAGAACCAGTAGCCGACATTCATGTCATTAGTGCTGTTAGAAAGAGTTTGGAAGAGGTACATGTGACACACTTGTCTGCTGGAATGATTTCTAACGGTTTTATTGTATCATAGGCCGGATCTGCATTGGATCCTGGTCAGCCACTTCAGGAGTGTGAACAGAATGACCAGTCGGTCACTACTCACAGAAAGATGCACACTCGAAAGGTAACAACTCAGATAACCCGTCTCATCTGCTCTATCATCACACACAGCTGTGTTGTTTTGTTTAGAGAAAACCGGTACACAAAGAATCAAACGGAAAGTACGTAAACATGCATGCACGACAGCGTGGAGTTGCTGATATTTGTCATGGTAGCTGCTTTTGTTGTATACTATAGGCCGCATTCGGCAAAACATGGAAGATTGGGTGCCGTTTTGTTTAAAGATATTGAAGCATCAGGGATGACGGTATGTGTCTTGAGTACAAGTTGCACTGTAGACCTCAGTTATGTTTCATCTGCTTAAACACATACATTGCATCTCTACAAAAGTATGTGTTGAGTCAAGTGTAAGCTAATGACCATGTTATTGGTTGTCCCTGATGGCTTGCCACACTCTTAGTCTGACAGCTACTGAAATTTGCAGAGCTGCTACACACTTGAAGACTTAATTCTATGTATTTTTGTAAGCGAAGGGTCTCCTTACGAGGGGCCAACTCTTCTTCCTAGAAAGCTGACGGTATTTACTTGGATGCAGTTCATCGACGGAAATGCTCCAAAATACATTCTGTCCAGGTTTATATATCCAGGACACCAACCATTACGAAACGATGCCACGAAGAATGGGCAACTCAGCTAGTTATGACATGACATGCATTTGCCATAATTTCTGTTTCTGGTTTGTGATGTGTGCACACATGTTACTGTCTATAGGGTTATATGCTGGTTGAGTGGTCTGTTTTTTTCTCATTACACTGGTGCATTCATTTGTGGTTGCTGTTTTGTTTTCAGTGGAATCCAGACGAATTGTGTGAAAGCACAAAGTTTATCATGGGAGTGAAAGCCAACAAGTGAGTACTAGAAAATACATTGAAATTAATTGATAAGGTTACACCAATTGACATTGTAGAGCATTTGGTTTTGGAGCGACTAGAGGTCGTATTTATTATCGTCATCCAGAAATTTACAAAGTCAGCTCCTGGATTTGTTATTATAAACAAATTTTAATGTTTGTTTGAATTTGTGCAGTATGCAGGTGATCAGGATGATAAAGTGTGGCTGTATGACAATGGACACATGCCAGTGACTGGCGGCAAGGTCTGATAGTAAAATAGCCTAGAGACAGACAGATGGATGAAATAGATTTATTTCACAGTCATCACCAACTAATTGATTGTACTGTACTAAGGGCTGGGCTTAGAGTGCCATGTTCCTGTAAAGTGTACATAAAATGGGCTGCCATTTCTGTTAGAAAGTTTGTGGGGGAAATTTGCTTAGAATTTGTGTTTGTTGCGATTTTATGTTTCCACAAATGATTTTCCTTGTGTAATAAGGGAAGTGTACAGATGTATTCTAGTTTGTGAGCTTTTATCTTATTAATCTGTATTGTCACTACTGTTGTCATCTGCTAAGACCTTGCAGAACAAATTGGTTAAATTAACATTCCTATCCAGGAGCATGAAGGTCAAGGAGCACTGGTATGCATGCTAATAGTAGAAAGTTTACTCACTATGAATGTAGTGAAGGGTAGTTTCTATTTGAGGTGGGATTGGCTGTGATTCCAAACAAAGGCAGACAATTCAATTCAAAGTCTTTGCTGAGATTCTCAAGTACAATAGGTCAAAGCTATGCAGCATATTGCTGTTGAGCCATCAGTTTGTTTCCCTGTTTGTCACATGAAATAAGTAATCAAGGTCTTGAGGTTAGATAATTAGTTTGTGTTTGTAGCATGATGCCAGGGAGTGGCACAAACCACAAGAAAGAAAGCACCTTTTCTTTTTGATAAACTGCAGTAAGGAAAGCATATATTGTCAGTAGTTACTATGCAACCTTGACCCTACCTCTAGAATGTAGCTACAGCACAGATGACCATGTAGGATGAGTTGATATTTCTGTTACCTTCAAATAATTTCTTTGTGGGTACATACATACAAACTCAAATTTGAGGATGAGGTGCAACGTTACCAAAACTGGTGTCCAACCTGATTAAAACACAGTTTGTCTGTGTTGTCAGTCAGAGAAACTTGGAAAGTTGTATTGCTCTCGTTTTGTTACAGGCATACCTGATGATCGAGAAAGATGTTTTCAAGCTGGCAGGAAGTTTCCCAGAGTATATGTAAGTCAGATTGGCAGCCATACGCTAAGTGGACATGTCAAGTTAGTATTGTTGTCATAGGAACAACCCAAATGTAGTGATGGATGACTTGGTAGGGTTTACACTGCCGCCACAAATCGTCACAAAGATCAAACAGGACATGAAGCAACAGAGAGGTAATAAGTTTGCATTAGGGATAACAATGTTTCTTATTGACTTTTACAACAGATGCATTCTTATAAGACATGAATGTCGGCTATGGAAAAGAAGTTGTCTGTATATGGAGAGAGGCTCTAGTTTATTTTCAGTTACTGCATTTATGTGTAGATGATATATTTATTGTGTTGTGTGTACCACATTGGACACACACAAGACACAAGGAACAGTTAACTGCTATTTTGGTGGTCATGAATCATTCTATTAAGTGCTATAGTGAATCTTATTCTAGATGAGAGAATCAGATTAATAATGGCATCGTTTAGTTGTACGCTATATCATGACTCTCAGCATTCATGTATGAATATAGTCTGTCGTAGAACGTATGATCTAACTGTCACTCAGTGTACAAAGATCAGGCTTTGTTTATATTTTGAATAGAACAAATTTTGAGTAGATATATTTTAGCACTGCAGACTGTCTGCTACTTAATGCTCACTAATTATTCAAAATTAGTAGTTTGTATTGTTACTGTTACACACCATTTTCATGACTTAAGATTTAATAAATTGTCTGTTATTGATGACTGCCTTGTACTCCCAGGTGTTTTCATTTTCGTAGAAGGTGACATGGCTGGAGTAGCTCTGCGAGAACCTAAAATTCTAGCTGGAGTTCTGCTGCCACCAGATCTCACTACTGGTGAGTAGCTTGCATGTAAAGCTCTGTCTGAATGCCCAACAGCTGAGCTCTTACTCACTAAACGCCGAGCAGCAGGAGATAAAGTACCGAGCCTTTCACTTGATGCAAGGCATGAATATTTAGGAGTCCTAATTGCTGACGCAGCAGCTGCAGCTTCCATCACTTTCCTCTTCTTCGCTCGGTGCTTCTTATGCACTTCCTCTGACAATCTAATACCTAACTCCTCCCTTGGTGGAGCAGCAGGAACTTTGAAGACTGGACCAGGAGTTGTATCGATAGGAGCATCCCCACCATCCAAACGAAATGGTGTACCTTCAATCTCTCCCCATGTCATCATTGGTGAGGCATCAACTCTAGGAGCAGGAGATGGTGTTGCCATGAAACTGTAACCTCGCACTTGAGGCGCGCCCTGACTTTCTGTCTTTCCATCGATTCCAAACCTTTCTATAGTTTCTCTGCTTTCAGCAGCTGATGCAATAGCCGAGTCGTCTTGTAACTTTGCCAGTTCTTCTGATGATAATCTCGTGTTGGCATGAACGACTTCAACTTGCCGTTTTTTCTTTTCTATGCTTTCTTCAACTGTATCAGCCACTCCTTCAGGAATATACATCAAAGCATTCTTGTTTGTGTATTTCCAAGTATTGCATTCAAACACACGAGACTCTGCTTCGCCTTTGTTTGCTGCCACCTCACCCTGTGTAATTGCCAATGCTTTATCATTACTCTGACTCATTTCACCTTCCTTTTCATACAACCAGCCGTGCTTTTCTATATGCTTCTTAGTTGTTTCCTCCATCAAATCACTAAAAGAGGCATTATCCTCGCTTGTGTTAAGGTTTAAAAACTGATCAAGAGATAATTTTTTCCCTGTTTTCTTACTCACTGTTGGATCATGTGTATGTACAGAATCATTCCTACCACCAGCTGTAGTTGGTCTGTTCAATGGAGTGTCATTTCCTTCCCAGCCACGTCTGTGATCAGACGGATTGGGTTGAGTTCCTGGTGTTTCTGAAAACGCTCCTGGAGTTTGAGGCCCTATCGCGTGAGAACCACATGACACAACTCTTAATTAATTAAAATCAAACTTTTCTTTATTCTTACCTGGAGTTCTACGTGTAGACGCGTAACGCTCTGATATTTCTCGCATTTTGTCCACGTCATGATGTTCCACAGCGTCCAGATATTCGCTTTGTGCTTGCAGTTTTCGAAGATCAGGGAAAAAATCGCGTTGTATGATTGTACTTAATGCCTAAGTTACCAATCACACGATACAGTCAGTGAACAACCTCACGCAGCCGCGAATAAAAGGCAAAGAAACAAGAAAAAATCATTACCTCAACATACTCGTCTTCTTCTAAAACTTTCTTAGGAGGTCCCTTCTTGGCGACTGTCTTGTTCAGAACGGCTACAGTCTTATCTGGAGCTTCTACCACAGCCATCAAGTTTACTGTTGGCCTGATGCGCAAGCGTACAAATAAATCACGTGACTTGAAGCGGTAGGGTCTGGCTACGCGAGACTAAGTTATAGCCTTGAATTTTTATTTCACCATGCTATCCGTTACTGCTGCTCTAATGTCTGTTTTCAGGAGGCATGTCGCTTCGTCCGGGACTTCAGCTCAGAGAGATGACATCGACATCTCTCCCGATGCCGTGGCTACTGCGTCAGCTCGTAGAATGAGTCAGTTGCATGTTGTATCCACAGACTGGCAACACACCGGAAGCTGGCTTCGATCTGGAGTCATTACGTATCACGATTCCAGTGCCAGACAGCGAACGTACGAAACAGTAGAACGCACTACACGCAATGGCGATTTGGACGGTGTTGATGTGCTCGCATTCCTCAACTCCAAGCGTTTGACTGGACGACACGTAGTTCTTGTTCTGTCATATCGACCACCCGTGGATCGTGTCTGTGTTGAATTTCCGGCCGGATTGGCTGAAGAGAATGAAACAGCAGAGGAGACTGCTCTTCGAGAGTTGAGAGAAGAGACTGGGTTTGTGGCTACAGTCAGCGATGAGACATCACCTGAATTGTTGCTTGATCCTTGGAAAAGCAGCGAGAATACAAAACTAGTGATTGTAAATGTGGATGGTGATGATGAACAAAACTATGAAAATATGGTCAACTTGGGTCAGAATCAGAAACTCGATGAGGCCGAGTTTTTGGATGTTTTTATTGTTCCTGTAAAGGGGTTGCTGGATCGGCTGTGTCGATATGTTGATGAGATGGGGTTTGGTATTGATGGAAAGGTATACACTTTTGCTCTGGCCTTGGAACTAAGTCAGAAATGGGATCGAGATTTAACAGAAAACTGAATTAAATTACCAATGTACTCAAACCGATTTCTAATATTTGATATGAGATGTCGATGTTCCATTTTCTGTAACTGCTCGAGTTCAGACTACATTATTATCTAAATAGTGAATGCACGGGGAAGGAGAGAATGCTGATGCCTGTTCAATCATACTGGCCATAACTTTATTGGGTTCAAAGTTCAGTATGTTTCAACATACGGGCGCATTACTGTATCTTTCTACTATGCATGCGCAACGAGAAATCACCATAACTCAAGAACGAAGCTTATCTGGCAAATCCAAATACAAGGAACATCACTTCCTACCTAGCGGTAGTTCTTTTTGTTAGCCTTGCAAGCCAGGCTCTTCCGCGCAGTCGCTAAACGCACATGAATCCCACAAGGAGGAGGAGGAGCTTTTGCCGAAATTGCTCCTGCGCGATTCTCGAGCTGGAGCAGTTCCGGCAATGCTCCTCCTCCTCGTGTGATTCACGTACGTGCCTCAGCGACTGCGCGGAAGAGCCTGGCTTGCGAGGCTACAGTAACCTTGCGTATCCCGTGTAATCCCCGTATAATTTCAAATTCGATAGACTTGCATGGAATCTCTAACTAAAACACAAGATCGAGATGCAAAGAGGTGAGTCAGCTTAAAGAATGTCCGTCAAAACGTTTTCTGAACGTAGCTAATACGGCTGCTCAGATCAAAGACGGAATCTGAAACAGAGCTGCCACAAGATAACGAGGAAATTCGTACGCTGAAAGAACAATGTGCGTAAACAGTTATCTCTTTGGATAAATGTAATACGGTCTACTTCACAGACGAAAGTCTTATTTCCAAAAAGAAGTCGTTACAGAGAGAATTGGAGAACGTAATGCCTCAGAGACTAGCGAGTTCACTGATGCAAGAAGTCACAGGCGGTAAATGATTAAATCGCGTCTAGACTGACGTATCACTGTATTTAATTAATTAATTAATTAATACATGTGTCCGTGTATGTTTTCAAAGGGAAACTCCCGGATTACACGACCTCTGCTTTACAACGAGAAGTTAATATCAATGCATGCTCAAATATTTATACAAACTAATAGTATTATTTATAGGTTCTAGTCAGAGCAGTGAAGACAGCAGAGAAACGAAAAGTTTCAAATTTTTCATGGCATGTGTAATGAAGTTATAACGTCTGTTACTCAACAGCACGAAGACATTCTTTGGGCATATCGTTTGGCTGGCCTGTCAGCTAAAGTTGAAGGAACAACTGCAATGTTGACCATCGAGACATCACGCAGTGGACAATATTTCGAGCCATTCTACCTGGAATTAAAGTTTGCAGATAAAATTCATGTATTATTATTACCAACAGAAATATCAATCGTTTTTCGGATAGTAAACATGTTAATGTATTTCAGATTGGGCACCACACTGTACCATATTTTATTCCATTGAAGTCAATCGCCAGCTCTCATTTAAATTCAAATGCAAAAGTACTTGCCGTGTTGACAAGATGATCTGCCCTGGATAATTGCATATCTTGTTTTCTCAGCTGTTTGTGTCCACTGTGCATAGGCATTTGAATGCTTACGTGTCCAGACGACAGCAGGCTTACGACACTCAACAACAACACAAAGACTGGATCTCTGGCCGCGTGGATGCAAGCTACGCCGTTGATTACGTTCACTTTACATTAAAGGTACACAGAAATCGTGATATCAATAACTGATGGTGACACAATCAGTGGTGTCTTGATATACTACTGTAATGGGTGTTTTATATAGCCAATTGGTGCTCTCGAAGAGCCTCTAGAGGTGCGACTTCTGTATACGGATCTAAAGTCAAGTCTTCCAGAAGTTGTTAAAATTACACCAAAAGGTCGGATACACAACTTAAAATGCCTTATATGGTAACATCGCCAAATCGCCTGACATAACAATATATGAGACACACTGATGTGTATGCTCTGAATTAGTCAATACATACTCGGGTGGTGACTAGACTGTACACAATCAAGTACAGTGGTTTGGTGTTCTAGATGCTCAGACGGTACATGCGGGAGTAAAACGATGGTGTCGGCAACAGAAAGTTACGTTCAAGGAACAGCAGCTTCCAGAAGCTGTGACAATACTGATATTATCTTTGACGGGTACAAACTAAATAACTGTCCTTCAAAATATACATGTATATAGCTGTGTAGAACGTATTACATATAGAGAAACAATATCTAAAAGAACTCATTAGTATTACCTCATCTCTTCGTGTATCCGATTACTGTGTATGAAACTATTGTTTGATCATGATCATCTGAGTTGTCCCGGTGTGCTTTCAATTGGTATTGCCGCATGGCGTGTCGTCTCCAGAATTGAGAGCCAAGAAAACTTAGCCTCTTGTGAGTACGACTGACATGTCCATCGGTGTTTGGGTGTCTTCAAAATAAACGCATTGTGAATATCTGCGGGGAGAGCAACATCAGCTTGACTAGTAAGAGAGTGACATAGGTGCTTACATTTAGAGTCTGGACAATCGAAAACCTGAAGGTTGGTCAAGGCCACTGAGGCAAGGTAGCTAAAACAACAGAATGGACTAAAAGAAGGTACCGTAGTAGATATTAACTAAATATTTAATAGCTATCAATGTTTTCTGTTTTTCCTTCCTTGTCTCTACCTTCCCGTCCATTAATTCACCTGCATGTCTGTCTGTCTGCTTTGTGAGCCACTAAACCACCAACCCTTTCTTTGTTTGTCTTTTTGCTTCCCTGCCTTAGTTGACTAGTTTGTCTAAAAGTATTGTCAATCATTGCCTTTAAATAATCAATATTTTGATGTAATTAATTGCAATCTGTCTGCCCATGATCTACTGGCACACCAATTGTTGTGGTATCATACTGATGGTTTCTTGCAAATGCTCTCTCCAAAGGAAAGTGTTTAGTCGTCAAAGATGTTACAACGAGTGCATCACTGAAAAGAAATAACCCCATGTCCTGAACGGGCTGGTATCCACTAAAGACAAATATTTGTCCAAGTGCAAGACTTAGTTTCATCCAATCACTACTGTTTCCAACCCAAATCCATGCTGTCTTGATTTTTGTCCTTTGGGAGTTTTTAGTTGTACAACCTCAGTCTTACCAATAAAGCGACGATTTCCTTCAACCAATTTCTATTATAAAGAAAGCAATGAGTAATACTCTAAACACATTGAAGGAAGACTATACCTACAGGACAGTCAGCTATTATGCTTTGTAGCTGTTGCATCTGCCGATCGTGACGAAAATGTTCTCGTGTCTAACATCCCAAATTATTACATTATGACGTTTTGTAAAAATAGTCTGTAGACAT